>NC_057866.1:145382800-145505300 GCF_019393635.1 Dromiciops gliroides
TTTTTGTCATTGCTCTGATTTTTCTCTTATAACATGACTAATGCAGAAATATATTTAATGTTATTATGTGTATGTATATATATAAACCTATATCAGATTACCTTCTGTCTAGGGGAAGGGGGAGGGAGGGGAGGGAGGGAGAGAAATCTGAAATTGGAAAGCTTGTATAAAGAAAAGTGGAGAACTATCTTTACATGTAACGGGAAAAAAATACTTTGTTAATTAAAACAAAAAAAAAAAGTCCTCTATAAGTCTAAATGACTCCATTCCCTCACCAAGACCCACATCTACTGATCTGTTGTCATGGAATCCTTCTTTTGAAATCTAGCTTCCCCCCTCCACACACATACACACACCTCTAATGCATGTAAATTGGGGGAATGGCTTACCCCCTTTCCCACTGAAAATCACCTATGGTCCAACTTTTGCCTAATACTTCTTCCATATGCTTCTGTTCCAACTAAGTGAATGGTTGAATCTTATCTTAAAGGGGTGTTGCCTTCTCTGCAATGGTAATGTCTTTAGCTCCTTCACTCCAGGTGTCCTCTGAATTTAGGGAGCAGAGGGAGGCTCCGCATATTTCCAGACTGTGATCTAGGAGGAGATTTTCATAACTAATCAGGAAAGACAGGCTTAAGAGAGCTCTGATTATCCTAGAGTTTCAAGGAATAAATAAAAAACACAGAATGGCACTGAAATTCTGTAAGGGTTTGTGTAAAACCTTTTGAAAGAGAGAAATTTTACCAGAATGCCAGGTCTTGTCCCATTAGCAATACTAAGTTCAATTCCTTTCCAAGTCAAGTTTATGGGTTACTAATAATATTTTATGCATTTTCTATAACTGTTTATGGGCTCCTGTGAATCTTTTGTCCCTTCTGCATTTTCTTTATGGTGAAATAAATTGTCTCCTCTACTCAATATGCATCCATTACCTTGAGTTTTGAACAGGAGCTTGGATCCTATTACTCACATTTGTGGAAAGCTAGACACCAGCTACACACAAACTGTGTTCATAGATTTTGCAAAGCAAACTTTGGGTGGGAACAACCAAAAAACTAAGAAGAAAATGACTCTTTTGTGTCAGCCACAAAATTGAACTATGTGATCTCAGGACTTGTGAGGGAAGTGGAAGGGCTCTAAGTCATAAATATCTTATGTATGGATTTGAATACCTGGCTGAGATATATCATTTAGCCAACAATATAACTCAGCATCATAGAATTTTAGAGCTAGAAGGAACAATAAAGAATGTCTTATTTTACAGTTTGGAAAATTCAGGGGAACACTCCTTTGTGACTTCCAATATTACACCAGGAATAAAGTCTAGCACTGGAATAACATCCAAATTCTCTGGCTCAAAATATATATTTTCTTTTTCTGATATGGGGGGTATTTTTTATTACGGATCAGTATAATTTATTTTAGCAAACATTTGTTGGGGAGGGGTAGTTGATCAGATCTTCTCTCTCATTGACCCATTTGAAATAATAGCATATAAGGGTCAGAAAACAAAGATGTTAAGGTTTAAAAAAAAAGTATACTTTGTCAGGAGGAAATTGGTTGGGTATGGAGGTCCTTAGGTATTCCTCTTTAAAGAATTATACCCTCTTGCACACAAATCCAATGAGAATAAAATAATATTTTGAGTGCTAGAGAAAGGAAACCTCAAGAAGAGAATTGAGGGGAGATAGAGCCAGAGACATGGTTCTCTGAGATGCCTATCTCCTCAAACAGGAGAAAGGCCATAGCTTTTACTGATGGTAGATGGGGGTGATTACCTGAGCCCTTATTGGGGGTAGGCAGGGAGAAGTCGGGTGAAGGGGGGTGATCACCACCTGACAATGGAAAATTCCCTTTGGGGGTGGGGAAAGCTTTAGTGAAGGCTTGAATGAGAGGATTTATGGAGTTATCTCTGTCCCCTTTGCACCATTCAAGCAGAAGCCATACTTAATAGAATTATCTCCCCTAGGGGTGGGGAAAACTGGCTTCTTTAGGTGTGTCTTTGGTTTAGCTTCTCAAGGAGAAGGCTCCCTGAGTTCCCCCAGAAAACTGCTGAGGTACCCAAGGCCATTGTTTATATTTTGTTAGCCATTATAAGGTCTAAAGAATTTCTTCCATCATACTTAAAAGAATTAGAAGACAATTAGCCAATGACTTACCACCTTTGTTGGCTCTTTAAAAACAAAAAAAACCCAGGAAACTCTCTTCATAGTGAAGTCAAAATGATTCTTTCCATTGGGTCTTAAGCTATGGAGATGCCCAGGAAACTAGATGAGCAATGGATCAACAGAAATCCTCCACTGACTAGGAGGCTGGGTGAGGCATGAAGACAATAATAAATGGAAAAAAAAAAGACATTAGGGCCTGCAGCTTTCAAAAATAGTGTTCCCATAGCCACATGTATTCTTGACATATGGGATAGGTGGACTTGAGTTGGTACAGATTCTGAGGATGGGATCTAGAAAGTACCCAGCCCCAAGTCCCTGTTATAGTCAGATTATTCTGTTCATGTTTTATTCCATTGCTAACAACAGAAATCATGTATTTTGCCTTACTGAACCTGATGTACCCTGGTACCCCTTTCCCCCCGCCCTTGCCTACATTCCAAACCCCTAGTCCTTGTTATGCTGTTGCTACAACATTCCTCGTGACCAGGCAGGAGAAGATGTCTCTTGCTAGCACAGACCCAGACCCCACTCTGATACTACCTCTCCTTTTGCATTCCTAAGTCCTAACTCCCCACCCTGGTACCAGCTCCTGGTACCATCACTCCCTTCTTCCCCCTTGCTCCTCCTTACCCGGGTGGAGTGCTTTGGAGTGGATTCACCACTCCTATGGTTTCACCCTTTCCCCCTCCCTTAGTTTGACCTTTCCCCCCTCCCCTTTCCCCCTTGTTCCTGGAACATGTATCTATACTTTGATCATGAGCTAAAGACATACGCTGGGTAAGACAGGATTGGATGTTAGATTGTGAGCTCCTCCTATACACAAGGGGACCCCCCCCTCAAAATCTCTATAAAAACCCAAAAGCATTAGCCCCTTATTGTGAATCTCATCTCTGATATGAGGTTGCCCATTCTCATGAGAATGTACTAAATCTGCCTCTGCTTGACTTGGTGGTCTCCTCGAATTATTTGGATAAACTGAGGCAATTTTGTCCCAAACACTGAAGTATATATGTCACTCTAGTAGCATAATCAATGTGTATGTGACCATTCTTCCCACAGAGCCTGAGTATATTTTTAGTAGGGTGTACCCCAGGCTTATGGAGGAATGTTTTATAGTTACTCCTTTTAAGATACAATCTCAGTATATGCCTTTATCTAGAACTAATTATATATGTGTGTTGACTATTAAAGGTAAGCAAATAAGTGGAGGTTCATGAACCATATAGTTATAAAGTTTTGAGGGCACAAATCATCCCAGAAGATATAACCTTTAAGTAAAAGGTTGGTAAGATGGGACATATCATACCAGAGGGAAATATTTAATGACCTCTATTTACCTGGCACCACACTAGGCACTGGAGATAAAAAATCAAGAGTTTTAGCCCTCAAGAAGATTTTGTTCCATCCACTAGAAAACTTACAGTTGAAGTTCTGATTTTATTTTTTAACGAAAACTGTAGTTTTGCATTCAAAGTCATTGTAATAGTCTTGCATTTATCCAGAATAAATGGGAACAATGTCTTCTGGATAATTCAGTGTTCTAGCTAATTGAGGCAGGCATTCCATGACATGAACTATAGGTTTTGTAAAATTTTTTAAGTCAAAACACAATGAATTGTGATACAAATGATTTAAATAAACATTTCTTGAACAATATGTGTAAGAAATTAAAGCTATAAGGAACATCATCTACTTTTTTTTTTTATGAGTGAACAAATACTTGAAGACCTTGTAGTTTCTCAATGCCATTAACAAATAGCATCTGAATATTAATTGTAAAAGTTGTGCTGACCAAATTGAATAGGGACTGCCACCATTGACCTTGGAAGTTCCTTTGAAAAATATAAATCCCTGGAATCAACTTCTTTACTTGACATCTGTCTCTCCAATAGCAAAAAACATATGTGGGGGTGGGAGAAGATCAGGAGTCATTTGATCATCTTGTTAATTTCATTTTAGATAAATAAGAAGACATTCCTGGAATTTCTCATCTCACAATCTCTGTACACTGGGACTGTGAAACTCACAGTGTCACTATAAGAGAATTCAAGATCTCTGAGAAGGCATGTTCTAACTTTACCTATAGGTGTGGGGGGGAACTGTCATATAGATTTCATGAGGTTTCAAGTCTTTGTCTCTTCTTTAGAAATAAAAGCAGCTACTAGCACTCTGATACATTTTTTTTTCCTTTTTAAAAAAATTGGCTATTAGTTTGTATTCACAACGGGAGAATAAATTGTTAAACAAACAAAAAAAACTTCACTTCATTACTAATATGAATATGTCTATTATGGGAATTAATTATTACATTAAACCTAATTTCATGGTTCCCTTTCTTAAAGTAAAAATTAGGAAAAAGGAATATAGAAAGGAGAATAAGTCCTTCTCTGTTTCCTTTTGATTAAGCATTTTCTATGGAATATTATATTAATTCCTTCAACATGTGCGGAGCTATGACTGCAAATGTAAACTCCCCCTCCAAAAAAAGAAAGATATAAAAATGTAAAAACTTATAAGAAACTAAAGATTTCCTCATTGAATTAATACATAATTAGAACTGATGTGAAGAGTCTACAGGAGAAGAGAATGTCAGTGAATGTTAATGATCCTCCAAAATATCATGACAATGGGAGAAAAGAAAAGGGAAAATGAACTCCCATGTATGCTAGCAGAAAAATTAAACCTAGCTTACACTGGAGCTGTCACGAGCTTGTTGCCCTGAGGTTAGAATGGTAGGTAGAGGAAGGCAGACATGATGTTTTAATCATTTAAAGGCCACTACTCTTGTTATATCTCCATATCCTTCTCCACTCTGTTTCTGAATCTCTGACCTTTATCACTATGTCCTTGGTTACCAGCCCCTTGTTGTTCAGTGATTTTATGACCTTATTTAAGGTTCCCATGGAAAAGATACTGGAGGCATTTGTCATTTCCTTCTCCAGCTCTTTTTACAAATGAGGAGACTTGAGGCAAAAAGGGTTAAGTGACTTGCCCAGAGTCACACAACTAGTAAGAGTATGAGGCTTGGTTTGAACTCTGGCCTTCCCAATTTCAGACCCAGTGGTCTATCTACTGGGTCATCTAGATTCACCATCCTCCCCCTCTGCCGCCACCACTTCCCAACACATTTTTCAGCTCCCTTGTATATGCTGTCTTCCTCCATTAAAATGTAGTATGAGCCACTAGAGGGCAGAGACTGTTTTGTTTTGTTTTTTCCATTGTATCTGGAGTGTTTGGCACAGCACATGACACATATTAAGGACTTAACAAATGCTTGTTGACTTGACATTTAAAGAAAATAGACAATCAGTCTTAACAGGGGGATAAGTATTGACTCTGCAGTCAAAGGACTTGGGTTTAAATTCTGTCTCCAGTGCTCAAAATTTGGGCAAGTGCTTAACTGTCCTCGACCTCAGTTACCTTATCCATAAAATGGTGATAAGGGGAGATGAGGTGGTTTCTAAGGTTCCTTTCATCTCGGTGATCTTTGATAATAATAGCTTTTTACTACCAATGTGAAACAAAGGAACTACAGCTTTATTCACATTATAGAAACAGAAGTCACAAAAAAAGAAAAAAGTCTTTATTGGTTATTAAAAGCAGATGACAGTCAACACTTCAGGAGAAACAAAATCATTATCATTAGTAGCACCTATGTATTATTCTGCATAATTTTATTTTGTTCCCACTGGCTAGATTCATTCCTGTGTCTCAAAATCATCTCATTATAATGAGAGACATTTCTGGACAAACAAATCCAATATGCCATTTTTTTTTCCAGGTAATCATCTCTCACTGTCCTTTGAAAACCTTCTTTTTACTTAGGCTATTAGCATTAGAGCTATTAATTGGTCTTAATTATAATAGATTCAGCAGTATAGATGCTTTCCCAGTAAGAAACAGATGGACTTCACCAATTTATGTTTTAAATGCCACTAAGTGGATAAGCTGTTACTAAGCCAGTTTGGAGACCAACTGATGATTCTGGTACTTTCTTTTTTTTTTAATCTGATCAAGTCAGTTACTAAGTGTTAATTTTGGAGGACTGACAGTAAAGCATACCTTCATCCTCTTAAAAGAAAGGTCGGTGGCTATAGCTATGGAATGAGACACACCTTACTAGAAATGAACAGTGTTTTGCTTGATTTTACTTAGCTACACTTGTTTGTGACAAAGATGGGAAGATTTGGGAGAGGGAAGTATCAGGGATGTAAACAAATTCATTAACATTTTCCTTGTGATTTTAGGAAAGTCACTTAACCTTTTGCATCTCAGTTTATCCATCTGTAAAATGAGGAGATTGGATCAGATTGTAAGGTTATTTTCAGCTCTAAATCTTTAATACAGGCACCCTATGACCCCATAGTCCATCTGATCCAACCCAGACCTGACTAAAACTCCACTCAATAGGAAAGATATTGTCATTCAACCTTTTCTTTAAAGACTTCTTTTCAGAAAAAAATTTACCACATTCTAAGGAAAAATATACTTAATTTTTAATAGCTTTAATGGTTAAGAAATGTTTCCTTCTTATCTACTGGACTCTAGGTGACTCTCCCTCTTTTATTAAGGATTTTTGTATTTGGCTCACAATCTTCCTTTGCAACTTTCCCAGAAACTTCCTTATACTTATTCATAGCCTTCATACATATTCATGCCCATGTACTTTTTCATAGCCAGGCTTCCTAATTCAACAGTTCCTTTTTACTTCTCATCCTACTGGACCTTATTCTAGCTCTTCAGACTGTTGTAGGCTCCTCCTGCATAACCTTTTCTCTCTTAGCTTCCAGGATCCAGCTCTCTCCTGGTTCTCCTAATAATTGTTGAGGGCTCAGGAGATCATAATCTAATTCTGATACCTTAAGCATGGAACACTGAAAGTTTTGTTGTAGGCCATTGTCTATTCTGTTTTTACAATCTATGCTTTGCTGATCTCATCTATTTGCATTTATGTAATTATTATCTCTACAAAGAAGACTCCTAAATCAAAGTATCTAGGACACATTTCTATCCTGATTGACTGTTCCACTTTGCCAATAATCCAATGGACATTTTAATACAACTGACACATTGATATCTCATACTCTATATAATCCAAAATGGAAGGCAGTATGTTCTTTCACTACATAAGATTGTATCACATTCTTCAAGCAGTGATCTTAACAGTTCTTTGATTTTCCTCTTTTTTTCCATAATTTTTTTAAAGAAAAGAAAAGGAAAGAGTTTTTTATTGTTGTTGTCCTTGATATTCCTGGCCATCCACAAATTAGGATGAACTTAAGCCTTGACTTACTTTATTGATGTTCTTCTTAGAGGACTTTTTAATCTCTTTTGTATTCATCCTCTTCTACCTGCCCTTGCTTTCATGTCCATACATTTCCTTTGCATATGACTTTTAGACCCTTGCTCCCTGTACATAAGTATCAGTTGTTGTTGTTCTTAAAGTAAATAAGCCCATCTATTTTAAGGGTCTCCTCCCTTAAATGTGGTTATTGAGATATGTTTCACATAATTACATTTGACAATCAATTACTAAGTACCTACTACATAGAGGACACTGTAATTGGTACCGGATGATGGATGGATGGATAGAGATAGAGAGATGTGTATATATGTGTATGTGTGTGTCCGTGTGTATGTGTATATATGTATATGTATATTTAAAATCTCTAACTATAAGGAACATACATTTTCCTAGGAGATACAATATATAATCAGAAAAGTAAATATCATTTCAGGAGGGAAAGTTCACTTATAACTAATAAGAATAGTTTTTTTATTAAAAGTTCAGAGGTACAGGTGAGGAAATAATTTCAAGCATGGGTGCAACATATGCAAAGGTCCAGAGGCAAGAAATACAATGTCTGGCAAATCGGCCAGTTTGGTTGAAACATAAATTTTGGGAAATATGTTTGAAAAGGAGCTAGTTAGTTCTCCCATAGGCACCACCTAGAACTGATACTAGTATGCACATAACATGCAGCTACTCAAAATTATTTTATATCTTTTTAATGGCTATCTCTGAGTAGATTTCTGCTCACTACCCAGCTTCATTCAAGCTTCATTGCTCATAAAATGACATAAGCTGCTTGTTTGTTAGAGTAGTGTCTGAAAAGCGACATTTGGAGTCAGTGTGAAACACTGGGGATATCTCTGCTTTAGGAAATACTTACTGGGAAATTATTATAAGGCAATTTGTGGTAACTTGATTATTTCAAAATAAGTCTACTTCTTTCATAAATAATCAACAGGGTACTCATACTTTTATTGGATTTTCAATTCTACCTACCTGACCTTATGTCTAAAAAAATTTAAAATAGACTATTAAAGAACAATAAAGTTGTTAGGTAATTTCTGTAAAACAAAAACACTTTTTTAAAAAGCATGTATTTGTAATATACTGTAAGGTTACTATATCTACCTGATGGCAACAAATTTGTTAGTAATACCAATAGTCAATTTTGTGAAATCTACAAGTAATACTTTTAAAAGCCAGTGAATTATTTAGTCTCTACTATATATTATTAATGTAATGAACCTCATGTTTTCTTTTGTAATTATATCCTCCCAAAAGTTGTGCATTTTGAGAGATACTGAAGAAAGGCTCATAGGATGAAATCCTTGGGTTGGAGAAAGAAGAGGCTTAGCTAACAGAGAGATTTGAGGAAAAATGACAGCTGAGTTTTATAGCAATTGATTAGTTTCCACGTCAAAGGAAAGCAAAAGTACATTTTTTAAAAAGTACATTCAGCAACATTCCAAGGTTCCTGTGCTGTTACATTCTCTTGAGGGACTTAGGTATGGAGGATACTGCTTCCTCTGTGCTACAGAGACAGAGGGGTCAATAAGAAATATTAATAAGTACTCAATTCCCATCATATATGTGTTGGGAGGCAGGGAAGTGTATGATTGGTTAATTCCATGTCTGATTTTCTTCCTGTTCTGTTTTTATTAAATACCTCTCACTGAATTCCATTTGTCCAATAAATTGCTTCTACAAGAGAATATACTGGATGGAGGTTTTTAGTTAAAGGTCTGAATACTTGCTGACTCCAAAAGAATAGCTCAAACTCAGGAATTGGGGAGAAGTCACAGACTCATAGTTGGTATAGGGTAAAGGGCCTTCTGTTATATCAATATTTGCCTTCTCTTTCTAACATAAAATCATATTGTAATTTTATATTTTTCAACATCTATACCCATGATGAATACCTCCCCCTTCACCTCCTAGATGGCCATAATTTATTTTTTTTTTAAAGTTAGAGGAGAAAAAAATAGTTCAGTGCAACTAATTGACATGTGGAAAAAGTCTGATTTTATATGCAGTATTCCTTGTATATAGTCCCCCACCTCTGAAAAGAAGCTGGAGTGTGGAAGGGCGATGCCTTCTCATGTGTCACCTTAAAGATAATTTTTTTTTGACGAAAACATTCAGAAGAACATTATAATGTTATATTTACCAATAACTGATTTTCTTAACAATAAAGTGACTTTTTGAATTCTTTAACATGTAGACAATATTTATTTCCTATGTAGATAGTTAATTTTGTATTTCCATGGGTCCCATTGATAAAGTAAAGTTGCATTCAATATAATCAACACAATATTACACAGAAATAGAGAATCTTAAGAACTTCATCATGTATAGGAAATTCAACACTTGGATTTTCCAGAGGTCATTCTCTGTGATGTTGGGGGAAAAACAAAACAAAACAAAACAAACAAAAAAAAAAAACTTTGGAAAGAGAAGGTCTCTCAGATTTAGTTATCCCTTATTTTGATGTAATTATCCCAAAATGCTTGGAACATCATTGAAAAAGATTATAATGATAGTTGAATCTATCAAAGAATATTGTATAATTTTGTTATATGCCTATATGTGTTTTTGCTTTTCTTTGTATCCCCAAATAGTAACACAGTGCCTGACACATGCTGAGCAAATATTCTTGTTGATTATTTTGCTTCTGTTTTCTCCGTCAAGGTGAACAATCTTTAATATGGACAAGACTTTAATAGGTAGTTGATACGCAAATTAATGAAGGGATAATAAAAGGTAGCCTAGATGTTTTTTATGAGTTTATGGTGTCAAGAACAGATGTGTGTCCTAGGGTATTGAAAGCAGTGGTAGATATAATTGCTGACCATTGTCAGTGATTATTGAAAGATTCTGGAGGATGATAGAAGCATTACAGGACTGGAAAAGGACAAATAGTGCCTGGATTTTCAAAGAGAGGAAGAAAATGGAATCTGCAATCTATAGAAACTTCTTTTTTTTTGGTGGGCAATGAGTGTTAAGTGACTTGCTCGAGGTCACACAGCTAGTAAGTGTCAAGTGTCTGAGGTTGGATTTGAACTAAAGTCCTCCTGAATCCAGGGCCAGCATTTTATCCACTGTGCCACCTAGCTGCCCCTATAGAACCTTCTCTCTCTTATGGGCTGTAGACTACTTTATCTACTTTGTAGGGGAAAAAAGGAGTATGTGTTAAGACTAGAAGCCTTGGGGTCTAGTACATGTCCTGGTAGTAAATAGTTATATGACTTTAAGCTAGTCGCTTAACATCTATAAGCCTGTTTTCTCATTTGTGACCATAATTCTAAAAAAAATCATTCTACATTCTACTACTCCATTAGTATTTCAAGGAACCATTTTCTGATTATTATCATATCATTGTCCAAACCTATTAAGGTGCTTTGCTTAGAATAAAAAACTTTCCACATAATAGATAGGCCTTGCCAATTATTTCTTTAAAAAAACATTTTTGTTTGTTTTCTAAGTTCATTTCACCTCATGAAAGAAAATACATGAGATCTAAATTGAGATACCTAGGTGCAGGGGCAGCTAGGTGACACAGTAGATAAAGTATAGGTCCTGGATTCAGGGCCTCAGTTCAGATCTGGCCTCAGACACTTACTAGCTGTGTGACCCTGAGCAGGTCACTTAACTCTCATTGCCCCACTAAAAAAAAAAAAAAAAAGAGAGAGAGATACCTACGTGCATGAGAAGAAAGAGTCATAGGAAGATGTGCAAGCATACAGCTGCAATTTAACTAGGAGTGAAATGTCTCTTTAGACAGAAGGCAGAAGAGGACTGAGGGGCATCAGTTTGACATTTCAAAACTAGATCAACATTCCTGACTTGACAACCAGATTATACCAGGCTCTTATCATCTTGTCACTCCTACTAGTTCAGTGAGGTGATAGATCTATTGTCCCACAGAACAGAGCTGCTTAGACATGTGGATAAAGGCCAAGGTGTAATAGAAGGAAGCAAGCTGTTGTTTGGTCAAGGTTTAGTTTCCCATTTCTAATGTCACAGACAGGAAATTAACTAATCGGGAAGGTATACCTCTTGAACATGGTAGATTCTAGATGTCTGATTTCAGAAAGGGGGTAAGTGAAGGCTATCAAGCATAAAAGCAGGTATATCTAGATCAGAAATGACCTATTACAAGTCTAACAATTAAAACAATTATTGGGTTCAAAGGGCTGGATCCTGTACTATCGTCCTCTCCCTCTAAATTTAATCCAAATAAAGCTGATCCTCTGTACTAGGGGTACATGGGATGTCAAAGAAGGACTAGCACCTCTAGTACGAGAGTTTGAAGAACCCTTTTCAGGGCTGCTCATTCACCTTTTGTGTTCACCTGTTATCCAATTCTCACCTGTGGCTCCAAGAAGCTATAGCATTTGTAGTAACCATAAACCAGGAAAACTGTTTCAGCAGATGGGCTAAACCAGGTTGAGGCCTCAAATATGTCAATGAGTTAGAGGATGTCTACCTCAAGCATTTGAAGACTTCCTCAGTTGAATGGGAGAATGAGAACAATTTATTCCAATGACTTTGCAGGTGGTTGAAACAGATACTGAGCAGCACTTAGAGATATCAAAGATACCAAGATCATTCACTTCCTCCCAGGCCATCAAGAATCATCTGGTCTTGCCACTTGACTTCTATGACTCTAGAATAGAAAGGGAAGATGTTGACTTTATGCAACCCTGCACCATTTAAATGCAATTCACATACAAGTCAAAGATATGTCTTTGGTCCTCTTTGAAAATGAAGTATAGGGGCAGCTAGGTGGCGCAGTGGATAGAGCACAGGCCCTGGAGTCAGGAGTACCTGAGTTCAAATCCAGCCTCAGACACTTAACACTTACTAGCTGTGTGACCCTGGGCAAGTCACTCAACCCCAATTGCCTCACTAAAAAAAAAAAAGAAAGAAAATGAAGGATAAACAACAATAACAAAAACAACAGCAACCACTTAAAGGGGTTGGGTTCATTTTCTGACACACTCTCTTTAAGCCCTGAGCCCAGTGCCCTGGGAAAAAGTGATGTTCAGATTTTGACTCACATATAGCATCTCCCCAAAGTGGAGAGTAGAAAAGTACTCAAAGTACAATGTAAATTATGTATAGGACGGAAAATTATTTCCTCTATATAAAAGAAAAGTAAACACTAAGGGCTTTCATATGCTTCCACTAACAAAGACTAAAATTTAGATATTGTGATATAACTATTGTTTTGGTCTCCTTGATTCTTGAGACTTAAATATCTAAACATGAAGCAGCTTTCAGGACTACTGAACAGGCATTTTACACTTCACTTTGTCTTTTTACTCTCTAAAAAATTTCCACCAGGTCCATAGCTTCTGGCAAGCCAGGACTAGCTTTGGACCCATTCTTTGGTTAATAGTTGTCTTCCCAATGCCAAAACTCTTCCTGCTGCCAGTCACTCCAACCAATGAACCCAGGATATATGGACTTCACAAACTCATGACTGCCTGCACAGTTGTATACATCCATCCTGGGGTCATTTTACAGACACCTAAGATCATGGAAAGAATACAAAAGAAAATCAGGAAGCTAGGGCTTTGAGATCAATTCTGAAATTTACCTTGGCCAACACATCTGGCCACCATACAAGCAGTTCACCATCTCTGCCATGGTGGAGGAATGTTAACCCATCAACTCTCATGGGAAGCCAAGTCCTGTTGTTTTAAGCCACCATAAAGAGTCATCTGGAAACACACAATGCAGCCCCATGACTCTTCAATGATTTGTTTGCAATCCCAGATTCACACCAATAGTTAAGCCTCATGCTAAAAAGATTATCTGAACTACCATAGTTATCAACAAAAATTTGTACTCAAATGCATGGATGTATGGTCTTGATTATAGCTATAACTTGTTTTGTTTTTTGTTTTTTGTTTTTTTTTTTTGCTTTTCCTTTTTATTTGACCTTATTTGCAAAAAATGAGAGATTGCTTCCCGGCATAAAGAGCTGAGAGGCAGAGAGTGGCCGGCAGGTTGTGAGACAGAGCAGTGTTGATATGGTTGCCTTTTAGCCTGTTGCTTCCATTTGTCATTATGTCTGTCTCCTAATGCTGCCAGTGGCAAGAAGGGAAAAAATAAGATGTCTAGAAGAGATGGATTTAATTTACAGAACATATTTAATAAACATTTTGAAGAAAGGGATTATTATACTTGAAATCAGAAGGAAGATTAATTAGACAGAGGGTACACTTCAACCCATGATATGGATGAACCAGTTTGTCTTTTTTACCTCTTATTCAGCAACAGCATCCAAAGGAAAAAGTTTTCCTTAGTATTCTGCCTGTGTTGTTTTATCCAAAATTAGCACAGCTGATATTCAATAGCCCATTAACATTTGCTTTTGCAGCAAGCAAATATTAGTAATATTGACAATACCTTACATATACATAGTGCTCAAGTGTTGAGCACTTTTGTAGATCCCATTTGATTTTAACAAGCAATCCTTTGGGGTATGTCAGAAAGGTATGAAAAGATCCACTTTATAGATAAAGAAACTGAGGTTCAGAAAGAGTTATTTACCAAAAAAAATTACATATCAAATGTAGCAGAGCCAATATTCAAAAGCATGACGTCTAATTCTAACTCAAAGACTCTTTACTAAACAGAAGCCAGAACTATATTTTTTTCTAAAACCTTCCCCCTAAAAAAACAACTTTCTAATCAACAATTAATAATTAAGTCAATGGCTCCTCCTCCAAGATACAGTAAAGGATAGTTCTATGCAATATTTTATCTTTCTACATGCCTATTGTATCCTACCAGTAGCATGTAAATTGCTTGAGGGTAGGAATAGCTTTATATTTTTGTTTTGTTTTTCTTTAATATTTGTATCCCCAACACTTAGCATAGGGTCTTGCACATAGTAGGTTCCTAAAGAATTCATATGGTTTTCAATTTAATTGAAGTGTTCAAAATTACACTGCTAGAATGTTTTTGTAATTTAGAGACAAACCCAAGAATTCTGACTACTAGTTCATTGTTCCTCAATAATGAAAAAAGGGAAGGGGGAAAAGCTTTTTTAAGTCCCTACTATGTGTCAAGCACTATGTGAAGAGCTTTATAAATATTATCTCATTAAAGTCATATAGTTGGTTTAGTGGATGGAGCACTGTACCTCAAGTCAGCAATATCTGAACTGAAATTCAGCCTCAGACTCTCCTTAGCTGTGGAATCATGAGCAAGATACAAAACCTCTATCTGTTTGTTTTCTCAGCTATATAAATGGGGCTAATAATAACACCTACCTCATAGGGTTGGTTGGAAAGTCAAATGAATCAATCAGATCAAAAGATCAAATGACTGTGATAAAGTCAGATGAATGGATTGATTGATTAAAACAAGGAATATTAAGAAAAAATTTTTTTCTTGTTTTTTTTTTTTTCAGGGCAATGAGGGTTAAGTAACTTGCCCAGGGTCACACAGTTAGTAAGTGTCAAGTGTCTGAGGCCACATTTCAACTCAGGTCCTCCTGAATTCAGGGCCAGTGCTTTATCCACTTCAGCACCTAGCTGCCCCCTAAGAGAAATTTTTTGTTCCTGTCTTTTTTTTTTTTTTTTTTGGTGAGGCAATCTTGCCCAGGGTCACACAGCTAGTAAGTGTCAAGTGTCCGAGGCCGGATTTGAACTCAGGTACTCCTGAATCTAGGGCCGGTGCTCTATCCACTGCATCACCTAGCTGCCCCTCCTGTCTTTTCTAATATACATCTTAAGGTGATTGTCATAAACATATATTTTGTCCCATTCACAAGCTGGTTTTATTGCCCACACATTTATCTAGAGCAATAGTGTTAGCCTACCATAAGAATTCAAGTCTCTGTCTACTCAGTTCTATTCTCATTTTCATATTTTGTGTTATATGTAGCCTTCACTACTGCTACCTTTCTTTAACCTTAAAAAAAGTGTATTGTAGGACAAGAGCCAGAAAGTAAAGAGCTCATTGTGACACTAATCCTGGCAGAGTGAGTGGTCATTCATAAGAAACATTGAATATAGTGGTCACTGGTAGTATGGCAGTACTGATCTCACTATTGACTGGGTTTAGGAGCAGTGAGTTACTCTAATTGTGTGTAAGTTAAGGGTTAGCTTAGTCATTAAAAGAATTGTTCAGTTCCCCAAGGACAATCCAGGGGATTCTCATCTTCCTGTTCAACTTATGGTTCATTTTCATTCTTTGGAATGTATACACACACACCACACACACACACACATACAAATTGATATTATAAGTTGTTCATTCAACTACATATAAAAGAATTTATATCCACTTGGCTTTTTTTTCTTATTTGAATATTTGGATTAAACTCCTTTGAATGATTTATGAATCTCATTTACCATGCTCTGTAGCATTCTGGGATTTGGTGAAAAAAAATAAAATGTCATCTAAAAATTAGAATATCTAGAGGATTTCAACATCGATGGGGATATGTAAAACAAAACTTCATCTTCTGAAGAACAATATCCTTCCAGTGATATATGGATGTGGGTTGGTGAACACTACTGTTTCTAAAGAATTCAACTTGACAACAACAGAGAGGCATATGTTGTGTATGAGAAAAGATGCAGCAATGCATTGCATATAGGGAATTCTGAAGAAGTGATTCAAAGAATTCCCTCAAAGAGAAGTATGATTTAACAATAAGATAGTCTCAATATGTGACAAGAGTAAATTTTAAATAGACCATCTGCTTCGACGGAAACAATACACAAATTTATGATTATCATTATTATATTATTGAAAGGATTACAGTGTATAGGACTTCAAAATACATATCAGATTTCCACAAAGCTAAAAAGGAAACTTAACACAAAGGACAATAGAAGACTTTGACAGGCTAGAAAATTGGACTGAATCAATTATTAAAAATTTACTATAGAAAAATATAAGATTTTACATTGCATTGAAAAATTCATTTTATACATTTAAGTGAGCAGGATATGTGGTTAGATAGCAGTCCATCTTTTTTTTTAAGGTAAGAAGTTAATAGTCTTCAAATTTAATGAGTCAACAGAGTGATATAGCAACTAATAAAACTAAAGCAAATTTAGGCTGCATTAAGGGAGTCACAGTGTCTAGGAATAAAAGAGTGATAGTCCTGCCACTCTGCACATTCAGACCACAACTGTCATATTTTAATCAACTCTAGAAAAAACATTTTAGGTAAGAAACTGAATAATTGTAAAGTGTCCAGAGGAGGGCAACAAAGATGAAGATGGGTCTCAAGTTCATATTATATGAGAATTTGATGAATGAACTGGGGATGCTTATCCTAAAGGGGAAAAAAAGGCTTCAGTTGGGTTGATGAAGGGATAGACTCTTTATTTCATATACACATACATGTATATGTGTATGTACATGCAAATATTTGAAAAGCTATTGTCTGGGGGAAAGGACAATACATATTCTAGTCTTACCCAAGAATATGCAACTAAGCAATGGAGTGGAAGGGGCAAAGTAGAATATTTAGAATTGATGTCATTCCTAATAATTAAAGTTATCCATAAGTATAATTTGCTATCTCAGGAAGTAGAAGGTTGTACCTCACTATAAGCCTCTAAGCAAAGACTGGATGGCCACTCTTCATGTATACACAGCAGAGACGATTAATGTTAAGGAAAGCTTTAGTCATTGAGGTTCCTTCCAGTTCTGAGAGTCTATGATTCCGAAAAGACAATTAATCAGTCTGGAAGACAAGATGCGAGCCAAGGCCCAACAATGAGCATTAAAAACATCATAAACTTTCAGCAAGCAGGGATGGCTTTTTACAATGCATTAAATCAGAGATAGCAAATAAGAATAGATAGCCCTTTTAGCCTTAATGACCCTCTTCCTTTTGATGGGAAACATGAAAATCATAAATCAATAGAATGGCCATTAACTAGTGGGTGGTGGCAATATTGGACAGAGCAGGGAAAGGTCATTGTGTTGAAAGATTCTAAGAAGAAAAAAAACACTTTAGAGTAGACAATGGACAAAAAAGAGACAACTTTGGCTGTAGAATAAAATCAAGTAGCATTCCATTAAGTCAATTCTGCTGAACCAATATTTAATAAGTGCATGAGGTGTTTATGGAATAACATGTGCCCAGAGCATGTCTAATAATAAGTGAAATTTAAATAATACTCTGATGCATACAAAGCACTTTAAGTAGATTATCTCATTTGAGATCCACAACAAATTTGAGAGAGAGGTACTAAATGTGTTATTATCCCCATTTGACAAAGGAGGGAACTATCAATTACACAGCTAATAAATTCAAAGGTAGAACTGAACCCACAATATAAAAGAAGAATAAGAAACAACCCCATCCTGAAAGAACAACAGCATTGTCGGTGAGACAAGACATATTAACCTGAAAAAAATAGAGAACAATAAAAGGTAGGAAATAATCGAGTGCTCAGCTTTGTGGCTTAGATAATAAGTACATCAGGAGTTCAGAAAAGAGAGATAAATGAGAACAATAATAATGCAGAAAGGTTTAGGCAAGCCTGGAAGGATGGGTAAGATAAAATGGACTAAGAGAAACAGAATGGGCTTTTCAAGTTGTGAGAACAGCATAAGGAAAGGATAAAAATCATGCATAAAAATAGCATTGTGAAATATAGTAAGGAGTTAGAGGGAGTTGAAGCAGATGGCTGTTGGGAGTGAGGAGGAGAGAAAATAAGATTGGGCAGGTAATGACAACAACAAAAACCTCAACTTACATTTACGTAATGTTTAAGGTTTATAAAAAGCATTTCCCAAACACACACAAACACAAATACAAACACATACACACAAAGGCTATAGCGTAAGTCACATGAGTTTTGTTTTGTTTTGTGGGGCAATGAGGGTTAAGTGACTTGCCCAGGGTCACACAGGTAGTATCAAGTGTCTGAGGGTGGATTTGAACTCAGTTTCTCCTGAATCCAGGGCTGGTGCTTTATCTACTGTGTGATCTAGCCATCCCCATATGAGTTTTAATACTCCCATTTTATAGATAAAGAAATTGAGGCTCTAAGTAGTTAAGGCCATGGTCATCCACTGGACAAATTTCAGAATCAGGAGACCTCCACTTAAACTCTGATTCTAAACCCAGCATTCTTTTTACTAAATAAGGTGTGACCAGGTTATAAAGGGCTTTGAAGGATTTTGATGAGTTTGTCCTTAAGCCAATAAGCCAATGGGAACATTATTTGCTCATAATAAAAAGTAATAATTTGATGATAAAGGTATATTAGGAAGATTAATATGGAAATTGTGTGCAGAGTGGGGTTGGATGGGAAATTGGGTGAGAGCAGGAAGACTTTTTTGTTGCAGCAATACTAGTGTAAGGTAAGAAGGACTTAGACTAAGGTGGTAGCAACAAGAATGGTGAAGAATAAATAGGAAAGAAAAACCAAATATATTGAGGGTACATTTATGGTATTTATTGTAAAAAGTAGACAGGGTGGGAGAAAAGACCCAGAGATAATTTTAAAGCTATCCTTGTTTATTCAAGAAACAAGAAAACTTAAATAGAGTAAATCCCTGAAATGTTCAAAGAGACAGTTCTGTATTTCTAAGAGTTCTAGTTAAAGCATTTGCTGTTCAAGATTCCATGTTTAAGATTTGTGTTGGATTAGGTTTCTTTTTCACTTGATGTACATATTGGACTAACTAGAGTCTTTTTTTTTTTAAGTGGGGCAATGAGGGTTAAGTGACTTGCCCAAGGTCACACAGCTAGTAAGTGTCAAGTGTCTGAGGCCAGATTTGAACTCGGGTACTCCTGAATCCAGGGCTGGTACATTATCCACTGCGCCATCTAGCTTACCCTAGAGTCTTTATTTTTAATGTGAATAAGACAGCCAGCAGACTACAAGAAAGGAAATACAAGGTTTAAAATATAAGGAATTAATGAAAGAAGGTGAAATTGATACATACAGAGATAAGAGAGTGGAGGAAAGTATTGGCATTTTCTACTTCCAGTATATCAATGAAAATGTATTAGATCTAAGACATTTATAGATGATAATACATGTGAAATAGATAAATATATTAGAAAAGAGAGTGGAACCTTTGGTGAAAAGCTGAGACAAAATCTCAAAATGAATGCAAGGTTCAATCACAAGATCATAAATGCCAAGTTGGAAACACTTTAGATATCACAAGATCATGGATTTAATGTAATATGCAACCTTAGATGGCATCTAGCCCAACTCACTCCATTAACAAGTAAGGACTTAAGGGCCAAATAAATGAAGAGACTTGTTCAATATCTGACAAGTGAAGTTGGTGAAGTTTGGACTTAAACCTAGATACTCTGATTCCAAATCTATGGCTCTTGTCCATTTTACCACCATGCTGTCTAATTAACAAATGGATGAAAAGTCTTCTATGCATAGTTCACAGTACCTAGGTTTAAATTGTAAGAACCCTCAGAAGCCATGTAGTCCAACCCCATTTTTTGTTTGTTTGTTTTGTTTTGTTTTGTTTTGTTTTGGTGGGGCAATGAGGGTTAAGTGACTTGCCCAGGGTCACACAGCCAGTAAGTGTCAAGTGTGTGAGGTCAGATTTGAACTTGAGTCCTCCTGAATCCAGGGCTGGTGCTTTATCCACTGCTCCACCTAAGCTGCCTCTCAACCTCATTTTTACAGATGAGCAAACTGAGTCCTAGAGAGATTATGATTTACCCAATGTCACAAATGTTGGAAATCATAAGCCTGGAATTTGAACCTTAGTTGTAATAAACTTATCTTAGACTTTTTTTCAAACTTCTACTTTCAACCAGCAGCAAAATATAAGTACCATTCAATTGAAAGCATCAAAATTAGACCTAGGCTGTGTATAAAGTAAAAAGCGAACTAAAGAAAAAGCACTTGACTTAGAATCAGAAAACCTGGCTTTCACATGGTAGTAATGTAATATTATAAATGCCACTGAAATTCTCTGTCAGTTTCCTCCTCTATAAAATAGGGATAATTATGTTTGTATATAATGAGTATGATGTGAAATGATGTGCATAAAATGTATGTTACCATTTTTATAAAGTAAAATTAATAATAAGGCTTAAAATTTGGTAAGTTTATAGGAATTATGATTCAAAAATGTTGATGTTAACACATACTAAAATCATTACCTTTTTTATTGCACCATAATTTTGATACACCCTTCTTGATAGCCATTTTGAGGACTAACTTTTATTTTTCTGATAAGTGGCATTTGACATTGATTTTCTGTGTGCAAACAATTCTTATTCAACTATTCAAATAGATCTGATTGTGGATATTTCTGCCAGCAATGCTGAATGCTTCTTCATCCTGTTTGATTCTTATCCTTGCAGAAATTCAAAGCATATACTCCTTTACATTCTACTCAAATATTTCTGTAAGCTCACCAAAGTGGATGCAATCAACATGTTGGCATCTCAGGAGCTCAGAACCTTAAGGTAAACATGAGTTACCCTAACTTACTTGTTAGAAATATTGTAATAACTGTGGTCCAGTACAATAGGTTTATTTTGTATTCTTATGTATTCATTATTTTTTTAAGGAATCAATAGTTTTAAGAACCCATGTTTTAGATCTTAGCAAGAAACAGACTTAAGACCAGATTATTAAAAACTATTTGTATATTTCACTCTCATGAAGTTTTAGATAATTTCTCATATATTCCAGAAGAATTAGACAAGGTCTGTTTCCTGTTTCCAAGTCTTTGCTTACATTCTTATATTTACTTTTTAAAGTTTTTGTTTATTTATTTTAATTTATGGAATAAAACAAGCATTTCCATAATAGAATATAATTTTAAAAGATTATTGCACATGAAATTGCAAATCTATTATGTACAACTTGCTAATCCTATTAAATAAATAATAAAATTATCATGTAAATGTCTTTATTTTCTTCCCTTCCCCCACGCCTTGTATTTTTCATTTTCAGATATTAAGGCCTGTCATGCTGAACCACAGTCTAATCAAGTAAAAAAGCATTTATTAAACCTATGATGTGTCAAGTACCATGCTAAGTGCTGAGGATACAAAGAAGATTAAAAAATGTGATCCCTGTCCTCAAGGAACTGAGAACCTATTCTAATAGGAAAATAACATTTTGACAGTTAAAGACAAGAAAAGAAGCTAGGGTAACTGGATGATGAAGAGATATTTTAGCCAAGTCTTGAATCAGGATATGAAGTAGAGGTTAAGAAGGAGAGGATTTCAGGCATGGGGGACAAGCAGGCTTACAATTAATTTTCTCCATGTATACTATGGATCTCCAATAATAAGAAAAATATTGCCTTTCCCTAAAATCATGAGAGAACTTCTAGCAAAAGAAGGTTTAAGCAGTGGAAGTAGACTATGCAGAGAATCTTATTACAGATGTATGACAACAATGGAGTTCTTTTGTAGTCCAGCCACATGGGGGTCCACAAGCACAACACAAAGTCTAGATAGGCAGTTATCCTGTGACAATGAGTTATATAAACTATCCATTTAAATGTCTGTAGTTCAGGATAAAGCTTTCCTGACTGTGACTTTTAATGAATTTAGCTGGAGAGCAATGGCTTTTAAAAATTATCGGGTAGATTCTTAAAGATAAAGAAATCTTGACTTGCTGGAACACTGTTCCTGGGGGAGCTGACCTTGAAAATAATATCATTGCAGTTCCCTTGCAGTGTTATTTTAAAAAAAATAAGGAATAGATGGCAGACTTTTTTCTATTTTTTTCATTCTTTTTTTTTTTTTCAATCTCCAGAAAGCCTCAGGATTTTATAGCAATGTTTGTGGTATCAGCAGTTGCTTCATCAACAGTTATGTAACAGGAAGATGCTACCAGAAAGTCTTTTTTTTTCCCTCACACTAGAGCTAACTAGTGTCAGTGGGGGTGTGGGTGTGGAAAAGAAATAAGCAGAAATACTGTAAACAGAGGGTAGAATGGGATGTCAAAAAATAATAATAATACCCAATATCCTGGCAGCAATGTTTAACAGGGGGATTTGTTAGTATATTCCTCCTCTTTGAAATAAAAGTTTTGGGTGCAGGAGACACAAAAAAATGCTTCTATTTCTAAAGTGAAGACACTATAAGATAAAAAAAGACATTTCACAGTTATTTACAGAAATGACCTAATTATATGATAATAATGACATCTGACATTTCTACAGGTCTCTCATTGTAAAGAACTTTATCTTATTTCAGATGGAGCTCACCACCACCACATGAGACTGGAACTAAGGGGCTTAAACCTTCAGGGTAGAAACTGTCTTCACTTTAGTATTTGTATTCAAAGTACTTAGCACATAGTACACAGTTATTAAATTTTTTAATTAATTAATTCATGGACATGGTATGCATTGGTGGAGGAAACACTTCCCACCAGAAATCCCCTATCTTGAAGAAATCAGATCTTTCATATGTTTGGGTAAACCAAATTCTAGGTTCCTATAGATTCTCATCATTAGAAATGTATAAAAACAGGGTACATTGATAATTCACCAGAAAAGAAATGAATAACTTATGTGGTTTTCAGTGAAGTTTGGGGAAAATAAAGCAGATGAGAGAACTGCACATTCAAAAATACTTTTGTTTGTTTAAAAAAAGGTATGACCTTCTAGGATGGTGAACAAGTGAGCTGATAGAAAAATATGGATATAAAAGACGATGTAGAAATCAAATTGATATGACATTACAACATTTTGAATATATGAAAGACCAGGAAAGGATCCATGATGACTGAGATTTCAAACCTAGTCATCCAGTAAGGTGGTAGTGCTCTCAACAGAAATACAGAACTATGGAAAAGGGATAGATTGGGAAGTAAGAAGATAATCTGGTTTTGATATATTGCTTGGGATACTAATGGGACTTTCTATTAGAGGAAGTTGTTGATGCTCTAATGATATTCAGGAAAAAGATTATTAGTAGATGTATAACAACTGGGCATCATCAGCATAGAGCTAATAATTGAGATAATTAAAGTTTATGAGAACACAAAGAAAGAAGGTATGTAGAGAATAATAAAATGACACAGGCCTTGGCTTTTAACCCTGTTTAAGGACAGATCATGGGTGTTTCTTCTGCAAAGGAGACTGAGAAGGAGTATTCAGAGATGTAGGAGAACTATTCAGAGAATAGGCATATTACATGGCTACTTTGTGCCAGGAGATATCAGTATATCAGAAACCAAAGGAATAGAGAGTTTTCTGATTGTGGAAGAAATAGACAATGTCAAAAACTGATGAGAAATCAAAAAAGTGGAAGATTTATTTTATAAAACCCATTAGATTTAAAAATTAAGAGACTGTTGCTAGCCTTAGAGAGACAAGTTTCAGTTGTACGGTGGAGCTAGAAGTCAGATCTCAATAGATCTGATAAGTCAGTGGGAGGTGAGAAAACAAAAGCTATGAATATATATATTTTAGGAGTTTTCCTATTAAATGAAAAGAGAAGTGATAGCTTGAGAGTATTACTGTATAAGAATAAAGAGAAACATTTGAAGGGTGTGTTAAATTTTAGGTTTTTTATTAGAGATTTGAGCATGTTTTAGGAACATGTAAAAAAGAACGAAACAGTGAATGAGAAGAAACTGAAATTGAGCAAGCTTTCCAATGAGACCATAGGGGATGGGATGAAAAGTATGGATGACAAGTATTGCAATTACCAAATACATACAAAATAAATTCACAGTGATTTTAAGGTCACACTAACAATTGCAGGAAGTAAGAAAGACCTTGCAAAAAAGTGACCTGATCTGAGCCTTGAAAAGAATTAAGAGTTTGAAAATCCAAACAAGGAAAGGGACAATATTACATACAATGGCAATAGCTTATTCAAAAGTCATGGTGATGAGAGAATATCATGTCTGGAAAATGTTAAATAGGCCAGTTTGGCTAAATTTTAGAGTAGACAAAGAGTAATAATGGTAAATAGGTATGGAAATGTAAGTTGGAGTTAGACTGTGAGAATCTATATATGCCAGAAATTGAATTTTATATTAAAGACAAGTGGAAGATACTGAAACTACCTGACCCAGAGACTGACATGGTCTGATCTTCACTTTAGAATATAAATTTGATCACTTCATAGAAATTAAATTGATTATCAATGGGAGACTGAAAGGAGGGAAACTAATTAGGGTGGTTTTAATAGTTCAAGAAGGGGGTCGTGAGAACCTGGACTAATTTATGTGTGTTATGAATAGAGAGAATGGGATAAATGCAAGAGATGTAGAAAAGGTGGCAGTAGCAAGACTTGGCAATTTAATTGATATAGAAAGGAAGTAAGAATCACTAGAAGGGTGTTGGTATGCACTAAACAGAAATAGAAAAGTTGGAAGGAGGGTTCGGCTTAAGGGAAACTTATAAGACATTTGATTTGGACATGTTGGGTTTCAGCTGTCTATACCACACCCGATTGCAGATGAAAGATTGGAGCTCAAAAGAGCAAAGAACATTGAATATAAAGATCTGAGAGTCAGCTTCTTGGTAAAGGAGTGGCAGCTACATGATGCAATGGATATAGTACCACACCTGGAGTTAGGAAGACTTGTGTTCAAATCTGACCTCAAAAACTTACTAGCTTTGTCATCCCAGCAAGTCACTTAACTTATATGTGCTTCAGTTTCCTAACCTATAACATCACCCACCTCCCAAAGTGGTTGTGCAGATGAGATAATATTAGTATTTTTCAAGCCTTAAAGTACTATATAAATGATTGTTACTATTATTACTGAGTCTTGAAAGTTAGTGAGGAGACTATGTAGCATCCTGTGGGAAAGAATGACTGGAATGTCTAAACGTTATTGTGATGACAACTCGAAATTTAGTACTAATCTTAGGAAAATTTTATGGTCTGCTTGCTTTGGAGTGGAATGTTTTCTGGATATCCTTATAAGCTCCTTGGAGTACAATGCATCTTCTATGATGACTGAGAAGAAAACAAAAACAAAACAAAACAAAACAAATAACAACAAACTACTGTCCTCTTCTCCTGGGTAGGTTATCTTGAGGGACTGTATGAAAAGTATGACCCATATTTGGGTAAACCTATACCTGCATTCTCTTCTGAAAGTTTTAATGAAGTCAACTTTTGGGAAAAGAGATAATAAGCCCCAAAGATATGATAACCCTCCAGGATCCAGTCCTAAGACTGACACCTTCAACTTACACCTATCTAAAGGCCAGCATTTTAGAATACCTTGGATAAAAAGTTGGCTCTGGAGTTTCTTGAGGTCTCCATTTCTAGAACAAAGTTTAAAGCTAGCCAGCAACTATTTATTAATTGCCTACTATGCCAGACACTGTGCTAAGTGCTAGGAATACAGAGAAAGAGAAAAACTGTCCATGCTCCCAAGGACATATGTTGTACTGAAGGTTGTAAATAACTAGGTATATTACACACAGGCACACACACATACATACACATATATGTATGTATGCATGTATATATATATATAATGGAAGACAATCTCAAAGGTAAAAACATCAGCAGCTAGGGTTGGTGGAAGTGGGGAAAATAGAAAAGTTCTGTACAGAAGATAGATGGGAAGATGTTTTGTTTTTTTGGTTTGGGGGGGGTTGTTTGTTTTTGAGAAATAAGGGCTTAGGTAAGGTAGAATGAGACCTCATAAATGTCTCCATTTCTATTATAACACAGCCTGTTCTGTGTGTCTATCTGTTATATATAATTGATGTAGTTTAATTTATTTGAAACAATAATATAGGGCTAAAAGAGTCACTGTGTTTGGAATGATTCAGTAGGTCTATGAAATAACTTTATTGCTTATGGCCTGTTTTTTAAATTAAAATCCAATGGCGTGTGCATAGAAATGTTTTTGTTAATACAAATATAACTTCCTTAAAAATGAGAAGGTGTTCATGAACTCAGTTACTCACTAACTTCAAAAACCCCTTTTGTCAGTTTGCTAACAAGCAAATATTAATACCTAAAATATGGCTTTTATTTATCTGCTGTAAGTGACAAGTATATAAAAAAGGAACATGTTTCTTTTTATAATTATTTTCTATATCACTAGTTAAGTCGTTACATCTTTACATTTTACAAATTTGTATCATAAAATCATAGAATTAGAGGAGTAAAAGGACATTGAAAGACATCTAGGACAAAATAAATTATTGATCTTTTTTTTGGTATAACTTCAACAGCAACAGCGGCAAAAATTATTTATATTTGTCTACATCAAGGAAAGTACTACTAGAGTTTTTAATGGTTGTTAGTGATATTCATACATTATTACTATGTAGTATAAAGTCTTAATATAGGAATGGTGAGCAGGCACCTGGGGCATGGAGTACAGGGGGTGAGGTTGGCACAAATTTGGATGATAGTCAAATAGAGCATTGTAATATAATTTGACTCATAATATGCAACAAACTCTGAGTATTGGAATCCAAGAATCAATAAAATTGTTATCTAGTTAGGTTTATTCTAATCATGCGGTGCTTTGTAGATCTTCTTTCACAGTAAAGAAAATCTTTTGTACTTTAAAAATCTGATTCAGTTCATGATCATCAAACTTGGAATAGACCCAGATGGCTATCTAACTGAAAGCATGCAAAAGAAAAAATCCTTACTAAAACAAACCTAATAACCACTCATCCAGCCTTTGCTTAAAGACTTTGCTTGAAGGAAGCTCACTACCTCTGTAACTATTGGAATGACACCACCTGCTGGAGAGCTACTGTAGGAAAACTCCGCCCTAAGGAGAAGGTGTCTGAGGGCAAGCCATGCGGCTTTTCTCTGGTGTCAGGAAGTGACGTTTGCTTGTGGGAGGAAAAAGGGGCATGGCTGGCTCCCTCACACTTTTCTGCCAGGACTCTCATGGAGAGCAGAGCAGGAGAACTGTAGTTCCCCGAGATAGATAGATGAATCTAGGCCTTTCTCTCTCTCTTCACCGAATTCTTATTCTCCTTAATAAATGTTTAAAAGTCTAAACTCTTGCAAAAGCTTATAATTTATTGGCGACCACTCATTAGTTATTTTAGACAGTACACCTCCTAAGGCAACTCATTCCATCCTTAGTGATATAATTGTGATGAAATATTTTCTTACATCAGTCTAAAATATACTTCTTTACAATTTCTATTCATTCAGCCTCTCAATAAGTTGATGTATGCATCTGAATTCTTGGGGATAAATTCAAGTTATTGTTGTTGTTATTTGTTTTCTTTTAATTTTGTCCTGGCCAATGACTTTATCAATGTAGAGACCTACAAGTATTCTGGGATATTCCTTTCAGTAAGAGAGATAAGCAATTCTCTTGCCTTACAATATAGACTATTAAACAATTGGACATGCTTTCTACACAGACAGTAATATGTGTGCTAACATTTATATAGCACTTACTATGTGCCAAGCATTGTGCTAAACACCTTACAATTATTAGCTCATTTGATATTCACAACAACCCAGGGAGGTAGGTGCTTTTAGTTTCTATTATTTTACAGATGAGAAAACTGAGACAAACAGACATTAAGTGATTTGCCTACAATAACAAAGCCCGTAAGTGTGTTGCAGTCAAATTTTAATTCAGAACTTCTGACTCCAGATCTGTTGCTCTCTCCATTTTACAACCTATTTGTAGAACATGATATGATCCATAAGGATTCCATGGCTACTTTTCTATCCATATACAAAGCAGCTTTCTTTTCCTTCCTCCCTCCCTAAGTTTTTCTTCCTTCCTTCCTTCCTTCCTTCCTTCCTTCCTTCCTTCCTTCCTTCCTTCCTTCCTTCCTTCCTTCCTTCCTTCCTTCCTTCCTTCCTTCCTTCCTTCCCTCCTCCTTTCCTTCCTTCCTTTCTTTCTTCTTTTACTCCTTCCTTTCTTTCTTACTCTTTCTTTATCTTTCTCTTTTTCCTCCTTCTCCTCCTCTTCTTCTTCTTCCTATTATTATTATTATTATTATTATTATTATTATTATTATTATTATTATTATTATTATTATTATTATTATTATTAATGAGCTAAATGATTGAGCTCACACAGAGACGACCTGCTTGTGGAGTAAGTTAGAAAGGTAATCTTTCCTCAAAGATTAAATCTTTCATTCATTCAACATTCATTTGTATAAAGTAATTGCTATAATTGGGCAGGTGGAACTACCTTATTAACTAAGTTTCTGATAACAAAGTCAGGTTTTAGAATAAGAAGAAAGTGTAATTATCAAATTTAGTTTCATCTCATTGCTTGGCACATCATCATTATTGACAGACTTATGGAAGCGAAAATCATTTTTACATTTTACTTGTGGTCTTTACTTGTAGAGACTTGATCAAAATGTGCTTCAGTTGAAAAATGTGTAAAATGGAAAAAATTGTCATCTACTCTTGAGAGAGCAACTGAAACAAGTAAATTATATATAATCTAAATACATATATATTAGAAAAATATCAATAATAAATAATGTATTTTAAAAGTGTATGATATTAATACATATATTTGTAGATACATATGCATATGTGTATACACATACACACACATATCCATAACTAGGAATTATATGATCTAGGCAAAATCAGTTGTCCCATACAGAAGACAATTTAACAAAGTGATGTGATAAAATAATGGGATTTGGCAGATACTCAAAGACTCATTTGAAGATTAATCTAAACTGATTGAATTAAGGGAGAGTGATTAACTTTGCTGATTAGCCTTCTTCAAGTTAATTAGATTGCAACCACACCTGTCTAGCCCTTAAGAAGGTATTGTTCTCAGAAGCTAAGGACTTTGATAGGCCTTTTCTTAACTTTCTGAACTCCAGGTGCAGACCTGGTATGCTTTAATAAATGCTTAATGCCAAAGACTGGTGCTAAAGCTCCTAATTTAAGGTGGTCTCACATTCGATTTTTTAGACATTACATTTAGTTTTTAAACATCACAATGATCAGAAGCATCCTGAGAGCAGTCCTAATGGGAATACTTTCTTATTATCACCCAGAAGATCTGACTTGTATGTGAGAGCAAAATTAGGCCTAGAAAGAAGAGTTCCAGAATAAGAGAACTATGTAGCTAGTTTTCTGGCTGGTAACTGTTCTATTTAATATTATGATCTAGGTGAAGTCTAGGAGGTGTGGTACAGTATCAGGGCTCATCTGAGGGAGTGTGTTGTTCCCTTGTGTAAATTGATTTTGATTTGATTGCTATGGGGACCATAGTACTTTAGAGGAAATGAATGATTTGGAGTCCAGTAACTTAATTCCCAAACCTCATTCCCACCATTTACAATGTATGGTTTTTTCCCTTTTTTTTTTTTTTAATCACAAATGACATAGCACAGTAGCTGGATTGTTGACTGGCTGGCTGCCTGTCCTTGGGCAAATCCAAACCCTCAGTTTCCTCCTCAGTCAAATGAGGGAACATTAATGCATAATACTATTTATTGAACATGGCAAAAATGATGTAGTGTTTATTTGAACTCTTCTGTTTCAAAAGCATAACACAGAAATACGTACACAGAGAGGCAGACATACCTCTCTGATTTCTCAAAAAACCCTAATGAACACAAACAAAGAAATGGATCATTAGCGTAAGAACAAGTATCAATCTGTTGAAAATTCTTATCCCTTCTTCAATACTCCTTGCTGTGTGATCTTGGGAACTTAATCTCTCTGGCCTCCTTTTCCTCATCTGTCAGATAGTACTAATAATATTTGCATTGCCTCCCTCACAGGACTTTTGTAAGGATAAAACAAAATGAAATATGTAAAATACTTGGCATTATTTTGTAAATGTGAGCTATTATTGTGGCATTATAAACACAATCTATTCAATTTACTAATTCCTTAGGTATGATAATAATTCAGTGAACCTTAGCTGAAGTGACAATATTAAACAAATGCTATCTCTAAAATTATGTGCCTCAATTCATATATTTAATCTGGTCTGACAGTTCTTCACAAAATCCATGCACTCAGAATCATCTGCAGATAAGAATTTCATCAGAATGTACTCTGATATTTTGACTTAGGGATAACTAACTCCAAGACCCAGAAAATTGCAAGGTAGTTGCACCACTCTGTTGGATCATTTGATAGCAACAAACTATTTCAAACACTAAATCTTCCGAAGTGAAAGACATTTCAATTTAGATGGAAAATGGTTTATGATATATTTTACATAATAAAAGTTATAGGCTGTCCTATTCTGAACATTTCTTAAATGTTTAGCTTTTTTATACAATACATGATGAACCTCAAATAGAGGTGGAGGAAGAACATAACATTTTCTACAATTCCCCATTCTTAAGGCAGAGTAAAATCTCATCTGAGTTATCATTGGAAAGGTTCTATTAGTTGTCTGAGCTCCAATTTCCCATTGTACCAGTGGAGGGATATAGCCTTTGGAAGCCCCACAGACATCTCAAACTCAACATGTTCTAAAAAAGAACTCATTATCTTCCTTCCCCTCAAAAAAAAAAAATTCCTCATGCAAATTTCCCTCTTTCTCTCAAGGATACCATCAGCCTTCCAGGTACCTGGATTTGCATCTGGTAACAACTGTGTAAAGGATGGGTGTTAGAACGGGAGATATGGGTATCAGTGTGACCATAGTTGTCTGAAATAAAGGTGAAGCCATTTCATCACTAACTCTCCCATAGTCAATCAGTTGTCAAATCCTGTGAATGCTATGTCTGCTTCATCTCTTATATTCCCTTCTTTCCACATACACAGTGACAAAATTAGTTTGGGCCCTCACCTGTGGACTATTACAACGGACCTGACAGCCATCTTCTCCCTACTAAAATCTTTGTACTGCGCAGCATTATAAATTTATATGCAACTTATCTGACCATGTCACTCCCCTGCTCAGCAAATGTCATTAGCTTTATTTGTCTCTAGGATAAAATAAAAACTTCTCTATTTGATGCTTAAACCCTTTGACTCCAAATCCTCCTCTACCATTCTATGTTTCTACCAAACCTAAATACTTACTGGCCTCCAGCTGTAGCATTCTCTCTCTCACTTCTAAACCTCTACATTGGCATATTCCTCCCCCCAACCAAATTCTGAATTATTCTCCCTCCTTAATGTGTCAGTCTCTAGATTCCTTATGAGAACTACTTAGATGCCACCACTTCAAACAGTATACCTTGTATGATTTCTTCAGTTAATGTGGCAAATTATCTTGTATTTACTGTGTATGCATGAATGAATGAATGAATATATATATATATATATGTATATATATATAATGTAACATATTTACCTGTGTATGTGTTGTTAAAACTCTCTTCCTTAACAAAATTCAAAGATCTTGAAGGTAAGCACTATTTTGGTTTTATGTTTCTATCTCTAGTGACTAGCCCAGTGCTTGGTTCATAACAGGTACACAGTTGAAATAAAATGTATTGATCTCTCCATTTGCCTGCATATGGGGTGGAGGAAGGGCATTATTTTGATTCTATTCTGAAAATCCAGTGGGAGTACTCAGTATTCTAAAAGTTAGTTCATATCCCTGCTATTTATACAGTATAGTTCCAATTGTTCTTTACCTATCATTGTTATGTGATAAAACCTTCCATTAAAAAAAAAAACTCATTTTAATTGAGCGCATTAATTGCTATAAAAAGGAACCAAGGCTTTTAGTTGGTTACTAATTCTGGAGAAATTAATTCCAATTGTTCATTCCATTTCATTTCACACATCAGTTGACTGAAATGTGCTTCATTTTCAAAATCTGTAAAATGGGGGTAGTGGTAGTATGTTATTGTGGGAAATGCCAGAGATGACCATTTTTTTCCATTTTTCCCACTTTATTTTTTTAAATAATAAACATTCAGGGGCAGCTAGGTGGCGCAGTGGATAGAGCACCAGCCCTGGAGTCAGGAGTACCTGAGTTCAAATCTAGTCTCAGACACTTAACACTTACTAGCTGTGTGACCCCGGGCAAGTCACTTAACCCCAGTTGCCTCACCAAAAAAATAAAAAAATAATAAACATTCTTATTTATAGTTTTGGGTTCCATTTTTTATCTCTCTTTTCCTCCCTTCCCTCCCCTCTCCTTGATGTGGCAAAAAATCTGATATGGATTATACATTTATGATTATGTAAAACATCACCATATTTGTCATTTTGTATAAGAAAACTTGAATAAAAAAATGAAAGAAAGTGAAAAATAACATGTTTCAGTCTGTTCCATCAATATCAGTTCTTTCTTTGGAGGTGGATAGTATGTTTCATCAATAGTCCTTTGTGATTGTCTAGGATCATTGTATTGCTGAGAATAGTCAAAAGAGATGACCATTTTTTTAAAAAGAGAAACTGATACAATTAGAGTGGAACTAGGAATTCTACAACTAGAACACAAAAACAGTTGAGTTACACAGAAGAAAATCTAATGAAGGGATCACCAACAGCAGAGGATGCATTCTAATCTCAGATACAGTAATGCCAGGCAAAAAGGTATTTCATTCTCCAGAAAAACTGATTCACACATGGAGGATGAGAGGGAAAAATTAGGCCAAGGAAGCGTAGTCCTATGGCAAAAGGACCCAGGGACTAAAGTTCCAACACATTAGCTTGGTCTAGGTCCTAGCTTCTTAAACTGTGGGTCACAACCTCATATTGGTCATAAAACTGAATGTGGGAATCACAAAAAAAAAAATGGCAACTGTAAAAGGTTATGTACACCTATTTTATATGCCTATATACCCAAGGTTATGCCAAAATTTCTTGGGCAAAAAGAGGTTAAGAGTGGAAAAAAGTTTAAGAAGCCCTGATCTAGGTGAAGACTATGACATGAAATGTAATACCAGAGGTTAATTGGGAGAGAAAGTTCATTCTCTTGGATGTTGATGCCCTGAAAAGAAGGTTCCTTTGTGTCATGCTACTTAGGGAGCTAAATACAAATTTTGCCAATTGTTAGATTATTTGCCAATGCTTAGTGGCTTTTTAATGTTTTCAATTATTTTGAAAAATAAATGTAAATATGCTTTCTAAGAAAAAAGTTGTGTAAATAAGAAATGGGCAGGACATTTTACAAATAACCAAGAACACGAAAGTGTCGATGTAAGAAATGTAAAAGAAAAATCTCTTTAAAATTTTCCTTTGTTCCAGCAGAAATTTGTATCTCCATCTTCAAATTACTTAAAGCAATTCCCTAGATTCCACCCTTTCATCTATTACAGTCTACTTTCTATCAAACATATTTATTTATATATTCACCATTTCTCGCTTTCCCCCACCCCACCAAGTAGACTGTAAGCTTTTTGAATGGGTTCCTTTGCACTTTTGTGTCCCTAGTACCTTGCACATAGTTGGTACTTAGTAATTGGGTACTAAATGAATATTTAATCAGATAAATTCTCCTAATATACAGACTTACTTGGTGGTCAGGGAAGAGGCAATAGCTATCTAACTCAATGCTAATACAATGGAACCTTGTAATTGACTCCTATTAATCATTTAAATCCCATGAAGTTTGTGATAAGCTGACCTTTCTCTTATTTCAGTTGGAAATCACTTGTGTTAGTATCAGTGCACATGTGAAAGAATAAAATATTGTAAGACAACAAGAAGAATTCTAGGAAAGAACCAAACTCAGCTGGTCCCAGTCCTCCTTAATGTTAATGCCTTCTCTCTAAAATTATCTCTAACTTGCCTTATATATATATCCTGTTCATACATTGTTATTTTCATGCTTTTGTCCCTCATCCTAGCGTTAGACTGTGAGCTTCATGAGAGCAAAAACTGTTTTGTTGTCTTTTTTTTGCATATCCACTTTTTAAGATAGTGTCTGGCACATAATAGGTGCTTAATAAAATGCTTGTTGATTGGCTGACTGGGATGGGAGAAGAGGTGCTATTAAAGGAAAATGGTTAACTGCTTCCTAAGGATATACAGAGGTAGGTAAAGCTGAGTGGTTGTAACATTAGTCAGTCTAGCTCAGTAAAAGGGCTAAACACTAATAATGAATGTTCAAGGGATCTTCAAACTGTAATCTAGAAATTGGAAGATGTCATGAGCTTTGAAACCAATAAAGAAAGGCAGCCAGTTCTTGGCACTGTGCAAACAATCGTGTACAAAGGGCAGGCTCCTGGTCTTTAAAATGAAAAAGTCATTCAAATCTACCTGTACCGAATCTAAGCTAGGTTGAGACAAATACTTGCTACGGGTGAAGAGGCTAAGCTACACCCCAAAGAAGAATCAGGCTTGTGTACATGTCAGTATGTTTGGTTCCTGGTCTGGACATGAAAATTCATCTGGGATAAGACTCAGTTATTGCCAACAAAGGCAGACAGGCTTGCCTGCAGAGCTCCATGCCTTTGCAAAACAGCCATCACTATATTTTGCTTTATTTAACTTTTCCCCTAGATCCACTGACAATATTTCAGTTTATCATGTTTCAGTCTAGATTGTTTGTGGATGAATTAAAGAAGAAAGAATTTCTGACACTTCTATGGGATGGGTATGGGAACAATTCCACTTCCCATAGGGTTCTGGCAAAGGTTGATGATAGCAGAAGAGAACAGAAGAAACTTACCTCTTCACTAGGGCAATGGATTGGAGGTTCAGAGATAGGGGTTGTTACCAGAGTTTGAATTAGAGTTGTGTGTCTGTGTGTGTATTGCAACCACATAAGCAGCATGAAAAGCCTTCTCAAATGTTGTTGCTTCTTCCTCATAAAATCTGTCCCCTTCTCAACACTCACACAAGAGATAACACAGCTCAAGCAAGTTCAAGCTCTTATCTTATTTGACTTGGACTTTTCAGATCCCCTTGCCTTGTCTCTCCCTACTCCAATGCATCTTCCACAGAGTTGTCAAAATGATTTTCCTAAAGCATAGGTTGAACAATATTCCTTCCCACTCCTATTCAATAGACCCCAATGTCTCTGTTTCTTCTAGGATCAAATATAAATTCAATTGTTTGACATTTAAAGCTCTTCACTCCCTTTTCCTTTATTATGTTTATAGTATTCTTACACTTTGTTCATACTTTCTACACATTTTACAATCCATCTAGATCGGTTTACTTGACAATTCTTCATTCTCGATAATCCAGCTTCCATTTTTGTGCCTTTGCACTGTTGTCTGTTTCTGAAATGTTCTCCCTTCACGTATCACTGTAGAATCCTTGGCCTCCTTCAAGGATCAGCTCAAATGCCACCTTCTGCAGAAGTCTTTTGTCTCTCTTACACCGGCTTTTGATGTCCATTTTAAGGTTACTTTCCATCTACACTATAAATTTCATAAGTGTATATAGTTTGCATCAAATATCTCAAATCGAATGTCCAGTAGACACCTTAAATTAGATATGTCCAAAATATCACATTTTCACCCTCAAAAAAGGCCTTCCCCACCTCTACCTTTTCTATTATTGCAAAGGGTACCACCCTTCTATCAGTCTCTCAGGCTGACCTCATAAGAGTCATCCTGGACTTCTCACTATCTTCACCTCAAATATCCTATTTATTACCAAGACCTATTGATTTTACTTTTATAACATATCTCACAAATACCCTTTCTCTCTTCTGACACTACCACCACTCTAGTGCAGGCTCTCATCACTTCATGCATACGTTACCACAACAGCTTGCTGGTGTATCTACCTGCCTCAAATCTTTCTTCATTTCAATCCAGTCTCCATTCAGCCACTAAATTGATTTTCCTAAATCTCAGGTCCAATGATTCACACACACACACACACACAGAGTAAATTACAATGGCTTCCTAGTGCCTCCAGGATCAAATTTAAAAAAAAGGTTTTGCTGGGTATTCAATCCCCTTCATGACCTAGCCTGCTCCCATCTTTCCAGCTTTCTTATACCTGACTCTATAGAAGGTACTCTTTGATCCAAAGACACTGGCTTCCTGGCTCTTCCACAAACAAAACACTTCATCTCTTGGCTCTGAGCATTTTCTCTGACTCTCCCCTTTGACTAAAATTCTCTCCATCCTCTGCTTTGACTACTGACCTCCCAGGCTTACTTTAAATCCCAGCAAAATACCCATCTTTTATAGGAAACTTCTCCCAACCCTTCTGAAATCTAGTATCTTCCAAGTTAATGATTTCCTATTTATCCTGTATAGAGTTTCTTTTAACATATTTGCATGTATGTTGTCTCACCTATTAGACTGTAAGTTCACTCAGGGCAAGTAGTGTCTTTTGGCTTTTTTTGTATCCCCAGTGCTTAGCACAGTGCCTGCCACATAGTCAACTCTTTAATTTTTTAATTTTTTAATATTTTTATTGGGGCAATTGGGGTTAAGTGACTTGCCCAGAGTCACACAGCTAGCAAGTGTCAAGTGTCTGAGGCCAGATTTGAACTCAGGTCCTCCTGAATCCAAGGCCAGTGCTTTATCCACTACACCACCTAGCTGCCCTACATAGTCAACTCTTAATAAATTCCTGTGTTTGGTTGATTGATTGAAATAAACTTTTAAAGAAAACACATATTTGGGAGATAGGATTAGAAATTTGAAGATACAAGAAGACTACTTCTTGGTGGCATAAAAAGAACTAACATTGAGGAAAGCAGCTGGGTATAGGAAATAGTGCCATCTGGTAGCTTCTTATTTTAGCTAATTATTGTTCTTAACTAAATTCTGAGTTCAGTTGTTTCTACTTATTGGAGGAGGTAAGGTGTTATACATGCCTCTTAAATTTCAGTACCCTGACACAAAGTATCAATTGTTCCACCCTAGTTGTCATTCTGGATATTGCTAGTTTTCCAGCAGAGTTTTTATTTATTTTTATAAGGAATTAAGAGCTATATTTTGAGGGACTCTCTGCTGTCCCACCTAATACTTATAAGACTTGAAATCTCATTGTATCCATGGGAACTAGAATTCTGAAGTGAGAAGAGTTCTGATTTTGGAGTCAAGGACCTGGGTTCATATTCTGGTTCCAATACTCACTATCTTGCACAAGTCATTTAAATTTTCTATACCTCATTTTACTCAACAGCAAAATAAGGTAGTTGAATTAGATGTGGCTGAAAGTGTCTTCCATCTCTGTGTCTAGGAATCTCTTCAATGCTTCACGTCAGAACCCTTCCTTGCTTTCTCTTCCTGTGTCCATGTTAACTTCTTTCCATTAGCCCAGCAGTTAATCTGGGCATCTGTTAGCCTAGCCCTTGCTCTCCTTACATAACCAGCCTACTGACTTTTTTAGCCCTGTATATCTTTGATGATATCTTTTAACAATGATTCCTCATTATACATTGGATATTAAACGACCTCAAGAAATAAAATTTTTGAGTTGTTTTATTTTTGTTTTGTAATAAACTAAATATCTTGTTAGTTCCCTTTGTCAAAAATGTCAGCAAGTTAGCCATTAAGAATATTCTTTTCTCTGATAAGTTGGTGTAATGTACATGGAATTTATCTTTCCTAATATTCAGCCTTTTACATTTGTATCTCAGTGGGTGATAGATAACAAATGCATCAGGATTTAGTACTAAAATACATGGATAAAAATGTATATAAATTTTAATATTTATTGCCATGAAACAACTATAGTTAAATGGACTCCAGGAAATAAGTTTTCATTAGTCTTAATGATACAATCTCAGATTTAGAGAATAATTTAATTTTCTTTCATAAGATTTAGAGACATTGATATAAAAGGAAATTAGAGTTTGTCTTCTTTAGTTCAAGATATTCATCTTAATAGAAAGGGGAACTGAAAACCAGAGAGGTCAAATGTTGTACCCAAAGTTATGCAGGAAGTAAGAAACAGAGCTAAGATTTGAGCCCATGTCCTCTTACCCCAATTTTGGTGCCCTGTTCATTGGACTATGCACTATATCAAATATAGAGACTGTTAAAGCAATGGTTCATTATAGATTTTGAATAAATGAATAGATAATTCTTTAGGTTACAGGAAAATGAAACATTTTCAACACTTCTTATATAATAAAGAGGTCAAAGATTACACTGAAGCTAAGAAGAAATATTCTAATGGACAATTTTGAACTAGTTTGTCTAAATGATTGAAAATTTGGAGTTTGCTGCTCTAAATAGACTTGTGTCTGCGTTCCAATTATTTGGCTAAAAAGTGACTGGGTGGTATCTCAAGAATTCGTACCTAGAAAGTGATCTATTCTCTGTCTTTGCTGGAGACTAGACGATATGAGGGAAAACATGTATTACCTGGGGAGGAGCGATAGCACACTTTTGTAGTCGCTGTTGCTGGGGAAGTTGAGGCTGGAGATTCACTTGAGTTTGGAAGTTCTAAGCTGCATTGAGTCTATTGACTAAGTACAAAATCAAAATGGTGAACCCCTGAAGAAGAGGATGGGAGCAGGGCTACTAGTCAGGTTAAGGAGGACCCAAGGAAAAAACAGAGGGCAGGTCAAACTTCATGCCAATTAGAATTGAGACCAAGCCTGTGAATTATTGTACTTTTGACTTGGGCAATATATGGAGAAAATAAAGAATGAAGGAAAGAATGAAAGAAGGAAGGGAGAGAAGGGAAAGACAGGGGAGGGGAGGGAAATGCAGCAATACTTTTTTTTCAGGATTCACAACAAACTACTTTCTGTTGTCTTAAGGTTTAAGTTTCATTTTTTTATGGAATGTACAAGGAAGAAAACATTTGGTTCATTATACTAATATTTATGCATTATTAGATCATGTCTTTTCTTTCAATCAAAGCACTCCTTTGATGGCTTTGTATTTAAATTTTCTTTTTTGTATAATAAATAAATAGATGTCCCATATCTGATTATAATTTTCACTAAGTACATTTCTCTTTTGGCAGGGGCAGGGCAATGAAGGTTAAGAGACTTGCTCAGGGTCACACAACTATTAAGTGTCAAGTGTCTGAGGACAAATTTAAATTCAGGTCCTCCTGACTCCAGGGCCGGTGCTCTTATTTACTGAGCCACCTAGCTGCCCCAATAAGTATATTTCTACACCTTTTCTTGGGTACCCTATATATGAAACAAAATTTATGCATTAAATTGTTTTCTCTAGGAGCTCTAGAGCAGATGGCGTAAAGATCCAATGCATTAGAAAAAAATCAGGAGCTTATTACTTCTCATTGGAGGCCAACATCCTCCAGTACTGAAATCAATCCAACTACATGTGTGAATCAAGAACAGAGAGATTGCTCAAGGAAGCTAGGTGGCATAGTGCATAGAGCAAAGGACCTAGAATCAGAAAAAAAAAAAAAAGTACATCTGATCTCAGACATTTACTAGCAGTATAACACTGAATATGTCTTACATCATCTGTCTGCCTTAGTTTCCTTAATTGTGAGCTTGGGATAATAATAACACTTCCGGGTTGTTGTGGGGACCAAATGAGATAATATTTGTAAAGTGTTTAGTGTGATATCTGGTACATTTTTGTTGTTCAGTTGTTTTTCACTTTTTTGTTGTTGTTTTTATTTTGTTTTGTTTTGGTTTTTTTTGGTGAGGCAATTGGGGTTAAGTGACTTGCCCAGGGTCACACAGCTAGTAAGTGTTAAGTGTCTGATGACAGATTTGAACTCAGGTCCTCCTGAATCCAGGGCCAGTGCTCTATCCACTGTGCAACCTAACTGCCTCCGTTTTTCACTTTTGTCTGATTCACCATGACCCCACTTGGGGATTTCTTGGCAAATATACTATAGTGGATAGTAAGCACAATATTTTTCCATTCTTTCCCTCTTTTAGTCTTAGACCCAACAGTAGTTTGAAATTTTTAGATAAATATAATTAAATACATTAACAAAATCCCAAACCCCTCGCATTAAGACAAAAAATAATTTTTTTATGAGATATTTTATTTTTTCCGTTACATGTAAAGATAGTTCTCAACTTTTGTTTATACATGCTTTACAATTTCAGATTTTTCTCCCTCCCTCCCCTCCCTCCCCCCTCCCCTAGACAGCAGGTAATCTGATATAGGTTATATCTATATATCTCTATACATATACATATATATATATATACACACACACATATATATATACACATAATAACATTAATCTTATTTCTGCATTAATCCTGTTACAAGAGAAAGAATCAGAGCAAAACCTCAAAATAGAAAAAAAAACAACAGCACCCAAAACAAAAGAAATAATACTCCACAGTTCTTTCTTTCTTTTTTTCTTGGATTTGGAGATCCTCTTCTATCATGAGTTCCCTGGAACTCTTCTGTACCATTGCATTGGTGAGAAGAATATAGTCCATCACAGTAGGTCAACACTCAATGTTGATGATACTGTGTACAATGTTCTTCTGGTTCTGCTCATCTCACTCATCATCAGCTCACGTAAGACCCTCCAGGTTTCTCTGAACTCTTCCTGCTCATCCTTTCTTACAGCACAATAGTATTCCATTGTATTCATATACCACAACTTGTCCAGCCATTCCCCAATTGATGGGCACCCCCTCAACTTCCAATTCCTTGCTACCACGTAAAGAGCAGCTATAAATATTTTTGTACATGTGGATTTCTTTGGGCAAAAGACCCAAAAGTGATATTGCTAGGTCAAAGGGTATGCACAGCTTTATCGCCCTTTGGGCATAATTCCAAATTACTCTCCAGAATGGTTGGATCAGCTCACAGCTCCACCAACAATGCATTAGTGTTCCAATTTTCCCACAGCCTCTCCAACATTTATTATCTTCCTTTTTTGTCATTTTAGCCAATCTGATGGGTGTCAGGTGGTACCTCAGAGTTGTTTTAATTTGCATCTCTCTAATCATTAGAGATTTAGAGCATTTTTTCATATGGGAATAGAGAGCTTTGGTTTCTTCATCAGAAAACTGCCTGTTCATATCCTTTGACCATTTCTCAATTGGGGAATGACTTGGATTCTTATAAATTTGATTTAATTCCCTATATATTTTAGAGATGAGGCCTTTATCAGAAGCACTGGCCTCAAAAATTGTTTCCCAGCTTTCTGCCTCCCTTCCAATTTTGGATGCATTGCTTCTGCTTGTACAAAAATTTTTTAATTTAATATAATCAAAATCATCCACTTTGCATTTTATAATATACTCTATCTCATGTTTGGTCAAAAACTGTTCTCCTTTCCAAAGATCTGATAGGTACACTATTCCTTTCTCTCCTAATTTACCTATGGTATAACCTCTTATGTCTAAATCATGTATCCATTTTGACCTTATTTTAGTATAAGGTGTAAGATGTTGGTCTAAGCCTAATTTCTGCCATACTATCTTCCAGTTTTCCCAGCAGTTTTTGTCAAATACTGAGTTCCTATCCCAGAAGCTGGAGTCTTTGGGTTTATCAAACACTACATTACTAGTGTCATTTACTACTGCATTTCCTGAGCCTAGCCTATTCCATTGATCTACCACTCTATTTTTTAGCCAGTACCAGATAGTTTTGATGACTGCCGCTTTATAGTAAAGCTCCAGGTTTGGTACCGCTAACCCACCTTCCTGTGAATTTTTTTTCATTATTTCCCTGGATATTCTTGATTTTTTGTTTTTCCAGATGAATTTTGTTATTATTTTTTCTAGCTGCATAAAATAATTTTTAGGTAGCCTGATTGGTATGGCACTGAATAAGTAAATTAATATAGGCAGTATTGTCATTTTTACTATATTAGCTCTGCCTATCCATGAGCAATTGATATCTTTCCAATTATTTAGATCTGATTTGATTTGTGTGAAGAGTGTTTGGTAGTTGTGTTCATAGAGTTCCTGGGTTTGTCTTGGCAAGTAGACACCCAGGTATTTTATATTACCTACCGTTACTTTAAATGGAATTTCTCTTTCTATCTCTTGCTGCTGGACTTTGTTGGTCATGTATAGAAATGCTGATGATTTATGTGGATTTATTTTATATCCTGCTACTTTGCTAAAGTTGTTAATTGTTTCAAGTAATTTTTGACTTGATTCTCGAGGATTCCTTAAGTATACCATCATATCATCTGCAAAGAGTGATAGTTTTGTTTCCTCCTTGCCTATTCTAATTCCTTTAATTCCTTTCTCTTCTCTGATTGCTAAAGCTAACATTTCTAGAACAATATTAAATAATAGGGGTGATAATGGACATCCCTGTTTCACCCCTGATCTTATTGGGAAGGCCTCTAATTTATCTCCATTGCATATAATACTTGCTGATGGCTTTAGGTAGATACTGTTTATTATTCTAAGGAAAGCTCCCTCTATTCCTAAACTCTCTAGTGTTTTTATTAGGAATGGGTGCTGTACTTTGTCAAAAGCTTTCTCTGCATCTATTGAGATAATCATATGATTTGGGTTGGTTTTCTTATTGATGTGGTTGATTATGTTAATAGTTTTCCTAATGTTGAACCAGCCCTGCATTCCTGGTATAAATCCCACCTGGTCATAGTGTATTATCCTGGTGATCACTTGCTGTAATCTCCTTGCTAATATCTTATTTAAGATTTTAGCATCAATATTCATTAGGGAAATTGGTCTATAATTTTCTTTCTCTGTTTTTGCTTTGCCTGGTTTTGGTATCACCACCATATTTGTGTCATAAAACGAATTTGGTAGAACTCCTTCTTCACCTATTTTTCCAAATAATTTGTATAATATTGGAATTAATTGTTCTTTAAATGTTTGGTAAGATTCACCCGTAAACCCATCTGGCCCTGGGGATTTTTTCTTAGGGAGTTCATTAATAGCTTGTTCAATTTCTTTTTCTAATATGGGTTTATTTAAGGATTTTATTTCCTCTTCAGTTAACCTGGGCAGTTTGTATTTTTGTAAATATTCATCCATTTCATTTAGATTGTCAAATTTATTGGCATACAGTTGGGCAAAATATTTCCTAATTATTGCTTTGATTTCCACTTCATTGGTGGTAACATCACCCTTTTCATTTTTGATACTGGTAATTTGGTTTTCTTCTTTCTTTTTTTTAATCAAATTAACCATTATTTTATCTATTTTATTGGTTTTTTTCATAAAACCAGCTCTTAGTTTTATTGATTAATTCTATAGTTTTTTTGCTTTCAATCTTATTGATTTCTCCTTTAATTATCAGGATCTCTAATTTAGTGTCTAATTGGGGATTTCTAATTTGTTCTTTTTCTAGCTTTTTAAGTTGCATGCCCAATTCATTAATCTCCTCTTTCTCTTTCTTATTCATGTAAGCATTTAGAGCTATAAATTTTCCCCTAAGCACTGCTTTGGCTGCATCCCATAGATTTTGGTATGTTGTCTCATTATTGTCATTCTCTTGGATAAAGTTATTGAGTGTTTCTATGATTTCTTGTTTGGCCCATTCATTCTTTAGAATGAAATTATTTAGTTTCCAATTGATTTTCATTCTACTTTTCCCTGGCTCTTTCTTACATGTAATTTTTATTGCATCATGATCTGAGAAGGATGCATTTACTATTTCTGCCTTTCTACATTTGACTATGATGTTTTTGTGCCCTAATACATGGTCAATTTTTGAAAATGTGCCATGTACTGCTGAGAAAAAGGTATATTCCTTTCTATCCCCATTCAATTTTCTCCAGACATCTATCATGTCTAACTTTTCTAGTAATCTATTCACCTCTTTCACTTCTTTCTTATTTATTTTTTGGCTAGATTTATCTAATTCTGAGAGGGGGAGATTCAGATCTCCCACTAGTATAGTATTACTGTCTAATTCCTCTTGTAACTCATTTAACTTCTCCTCTAAGAACTTGGATGCTATACCACTTGGCGCATACATATTCAATATTGATATTACTTCATTATCTATAGTACCTTTAAGTAAGATGTAATTTCCTTCCTTATCTCTTTTAATGAGATCTATTTTTGCCTGCACTTTGTCTGAGATAAGGATTGCTACCCCTGCCTTTTTTACTTTAGCTGAGGCATAATATATTCTGCTCCAGCCTTTTACCTTTACTCTGTGTGTATCTCTCTGCTTCAAATGTGTTTCTTGTAAACAGCATATTGTAGGGTTCTGGTTTTTAATCCACTCTGCAATTCGCTTCTGTTTTATAGCAGAGTTCATCCCATTCACATTCACAGTTATTATTACTGACTGTCTATTCCCCTCCATTCTATTTACCCCCTTTGTACTTTTCCCCCCTTCTTTCACCCTATTCCTCTTCACTGACGTTTTACTTCTTACCCCTGCCTCCCCTAATCTGCCCTCCCTTTTTATCAGCCCCCTCTTTTTTCTTTACCCTTTTCTCCCTTGCTTTTGTCCTCCCTTCTATCAGTCCCCCCCTTTCCCTTCCCCTTTTGTTTCCCTAAAGAATGAGTTAAGTTTCTTTATCCCAATGAATGTATATGTTATTCCCTCTTTGAGTCAAATCTAATGAGAATAGGGTTGAAACCATGTTCCCCCCTCCTTTCTTTCCCTCTATTATAATAGGTTTTTTTCCACCTCTTCATATGATATAATTCATCCCATTCTGCTCCCCCTTTCCTCTCCTCCCCATAGACTCCCTTTTTATCCCCTTAATTCTTTTGTATCATCACATCAAAGACAATTTATATTTATACCCTCTATATAAAGTCCTTCTCTCTGCCCAAATACATTTACAGTTCTTAAGAGTTATGAGTATTATCTTCCTGTGTAGGGATATAAACAGTTTAACCTAATAGGGTAACTTTTTTTTTCCCCTCTGTTTACCTTTTTAAACTTCTCTTGAGTCTTGTATGTTGAGATCAAATTTTCTATTCAGTTCTGGTCTTTTCACCAGGAAAGATTGAAAGTCCCCAATGTCATTAAATGTCCATCTTTTCCCCTGAAAGAAAATGCACATTTTTGCTGGGTAATAGATTCTCGGCTGCAATCCAAGCTCCTTTGCCTTCCCGGAATATCATATTCCAAGCCTTGCGGTCCTTTAATGTTGAAGCTGCCAGGTCCTGAGCAATCCTGACTGTGGCTCCATGATATTTAAATTGCTTCTTTCTGGCTGCTTGGAGTATTTTCTCCTTCACCTGATAATTCTGGAATTTGGCTACAATATTCCTTGGAGTTTTCCTTTTGGGGTCTCTTTCAGGAGGTGATTGATGGATTCTTTCAATGATGATTTTATCCTCTGATTCTATGATATCAGGGCAGTTCTCCTTAATAATTTCCTGGAATATGGTATCTAGATTCTTTTTCTGGTCATGGCTTTCAGGCAGTCCAATGATTCTCAAATTGTCTCTCCTCGATCTGTTTTCCAGATCAGTTGTCTTTCCAATGAGGTATTTCACATTTTCTTCTATTTTTTCATTTTTTTTATTCTGCTTGACTGATTCTTGGTGTCTCATGGATTCCTTATCTTCCAACTGTCCCACTTTAATTTTTAAGGCATTGTTTTCTTCAGTGAGATTATGCACCTTTTTTTCCATTTGGCTAAGTGAATTTTTTAAGGTACTGTTTTCTTCAGTGAGATTATGCACCTTTTTTTCCATTTGGCTAAGTGAATTTTTTAAGGTATTGTTTTCTTCAGTGAGATTATGCAGCTTTTTTTCCATTTGGCCAAATGAATTTTTTAAGGCTTTGTTTTCTTCAGCTTCCTTTTCCAAGCTGCTGATTCTTTTTTCATAGTTTTTTTGTTTTGCTTTCGTTTCTCTCCCCATTTTTTCTTCTACCTCTTGCAATTGATTTTTAAAATCCTTTTTGAGCTCTTCCAGGAAGGCTTTTTGTTCTTGCGACCAATTCACCTTCCCTTGTGAGGCTTCAGATGTAGACAATTTGAGGCTATTGTCCTCATCTGAGTTTGTGTTGGCTTCTTCCCTATTGATACAGAAGCTCTCAATGGAGAGGGCTCTTTTTTGCTTCTTACTCATTATTGCAGCTTATTTATTCTTTAAGTTGAGGTCTGCTCTGGGGGCACCAGGGTCCTTGTTTTGGGCTTCTTGTGCAGGTGTATAGGTACTGTGTGGCTGGGCTTTTACTCTGAGGCCTTTATGGTGTGTGGAGATGCCCCGCCCTGCACTTCCTGTATGATTGTGCTCGGCCAGCCAGGCGCTGGACCCTGGCGTCTGATCCCGCCGTTCGTGGCCCTCTCGGCCGGTGCAGGTAAGTTTTTCCACAGTCCTTCTTGGCCACCAGATTTTTGAACCAGGTTCCGGGAGCCTCAGTTGTTCGGCTGTGGCCCGCAGCTCCTGCTGACTTGCCCCGACCCCCTCGGCGCTGGGTTGCTGCCCTGCGCTGGGCCTCCCTTTTGCCCGAGTCAGACCGACCTTTTCCTGAAGTCTTCTAAATTATCTCTGGTTGGAGGACTGTGTCTCTCTGTCTCTTTGCAGGTTCTGTAGTTTCAGAATCCGTCCAGAGGCTTGATTTAATGTTCGTTTTGAGGGAACAGAAGGAGAGCTCAGGCAGCTTGCTGCTTCCTCTCCGCCATCTTGGCTCCGCCCAAAAAATAATTTTTGATAAAATAAATGTAAAGCATTTCACAAATCATTAAGCACTATATAAATCTTATTTATTATTACTATAAGGCATAGGCATTAGTGATTATATTTGAATGATTTATATATTTATCATAAGAATAAATTTGAAACTTTAAACTATTCTAGGTAAAAAAATTCAAGGGACATCTGATATGTGTGACTAGTGAAAATTAGAGCACTTAAAGAATTTTGATAGCTCATAGTTATACAGTGATGTAATAGGGATTGTAGAAAAATCATCCCCCTCATACCAGTGAATCAGTGGATATTTCCACCTAAGCCTATTTGCTTACACATTCCCACCAGCCTGGTACCTCTCTATGGGGAGAAAAGGAAAAAGACGGGAAGTAAGTTGGGGGATAAGTAAGAGTCTTGATGTAGAAGATGGTGCTTCAGCTCCTTCTTGAAGGAGGAGTAATTATAAGAAACAGAATTATATGATATAGTTATTGCTGTTTTTCTCTTTAATGTTTTCTTGATATCACAACATATTATTATTTTATTTTATTTTTTAAAATAAACATTTTTATTTAAAATTTTGAGTTCCAGATTCTATCCCTCCTTCCTTCCCTCCCCTATCCTTTCCCTGAGGAGGTAAGCAATGAGATATACACTATACCAAGGGGGCAGCTAGGTGGTGCAGTGGATAGAGCACTGACCCTGGATTGAGAAGGACCTGAGTTAAAATCGAGCCTCAGACACTTGACACTAGCTGTGTGTCCCTGGGCAAGTCATTTGCCCTGCAGAAAAAAGAAAAGAAGGAAAAGAAAAGACAAAAATAAGTTACATCAAGAAATTATGTAAAACATTAATATATTAGTCATTTTTATAAGAAAACTTGAATAAAAGAAAAAAATGAAAGAAAGTGAAAAATAGCATGCTTCATTCTGTGTTCCATCAATATCAGTTCTTTCTTTGGAGGTGGATAGTATGTTTCATCAATATTTCTTTGGCATTGTATTTCTGAGAATAGCTAAGTCATTCACAGTTCTTCATCAAACAATATTGCTGTTTCTGTGCACAATGTTCTCTTGATTCTGCTCACTTCACTAGACATTAATTCATATAAGTCATTCCAGGCCTTTCTGAAAGCATCCTGATTTTCATTTCTTATAACACAATAATATTCCATCACCATCATATACCACAGCTTATTTAGCCATTCCCCAATTGATAGGGATTCTTTTGATTTCCAATTCTTAGCCACCACAAAAAGAGCTGCTATAAATATTTTGTACAAATAGGTCTTTTTCTCTTTTGGGGGATGTCTTTGGGATATAAACCTACCAGTGGTATTGCTGGATCAAAGTATATGCACAATTTTATAGCCCTTTGAGCATAATTCCAAATTGCTCTCCAGAATTGTTGGATCTTCTCACAACTCCACCAACAGAGGATTAGTATCCCAGTTTTCCCACATCCCCTCCACCATCCAATGTTTTCCCTTTTTGTTATATTTGCCATGCTGATAGATGTGAGGTGATACCTCAGAAATGTTATAATTTGCATTTCTATGATCAATAAGTAATTTAGAGCATTTTTTCATATGATTATAGATAGCTTTGATTTCTTTGTTTGAAAACTGCCTGTTCATATTCTTTGGCCATTTATCAATTGGGGAATGACTTGCATTTTTATAAATTTGACCCAGTTCCCTCTATATTTGAGAAATGAGGCTTTTATCAGAGATAATTCAAAATTCCCTGCCCTTTTGACTTAATCCCCCAAAAATATAAACTGCCATAGGAAAACGTGAGGAGGAACTAAGAGAATTTCATGTTGGAGAATTCATATCAACTGAACTTTAAAAGAAAAGAATAGTTCCACCAGGTGCAAATGTGCAGGGATTGTGTTCAAGGCATAGGCAGTGATTTTTATAATTACTTGAAAGCAATAGAGAAGAGCATGATGAATATAGAAGAGCTAGCTCTCCAGTTAACTTGACCAATGAATAAAGAAATGGAGTGGTATGAAATAGGAAGTTAGAAATTGTGAAGGACCTAAAATATAAAGTTAAAGAGCCTTTGGGGGGCAGCTAGGTGGCACAGTGGATAAGGCACCAGCCCTGGATTCAGGAGGACCTGAGTTCAAATCCAGCCTCAGACACTTCACACTTACTAGCTGTGTGACCCTGGGCAAGTCACTTAACCCTCATTGCCCAGAAAAAAAGAATAGAGTCTGTGACATCCTTAGGCAGTGGAGAGCCATGAAAGGTTTCTGAACAAGAGTGAGACATGGTCAGACCTGTGCATTAGGAAGATTATTTCTGGTAGCTTGATGATTGATGAATTAGAGATAGGAACATATAGAGGCCAGAAAATCCGTTAAAGAGAACCTTTGTTAGTCAGTCAGATTTATCTCTCATCTTAACCTGATTTATAAACTTGAGCTTTCATGATATTTAAATAGGACTTTTAAACTGTTCTGAATTATGGGGCATTATCTCACCTGTAAGAATGCATGAAGCATTTTAAGTGATTTAGGACAGTCAGTATATTCCAAGTTGAAAAGTACAGTAGATTAGTTATCATCTGTCATCATTGTCACCATCATCCCAATATGCACATAACATGGTACCTATTTTCACAAGATGCTATACTGGGCTCTTCTTCAAGTGCCTTACTCAGTGAATAAATCAGTAATCAAATGACTACCGTCTTCCCGAAAGCAATCAAACTAGAAAGTGATATTGAACTATCACATTTTAGATAAGAAAAATGCTCGACTCTAAAAACATGGCTTTTCAATTTATGGTATTGCCTAAGAAAAGCCATGAAAGTGACCACATTCTTTGACCTAGTAATCCCTCTACTAGACCTATACCCCAAGGAGATTAAATACAAAAATGTACTATATATAAAAATATAATCATAGCTGCAATGTGTGGTAGCATATATGTGTGCACATGCATATATAGTATTCCCAGTGTTTAGCACAATGCCTGGCACATAAGAGCCACTTAATAAATGTTTACACATACATACATATGTATATAAATGTATTTATATAAAGAGAGATGCGTATACAGACGTATATGTATGTATATGTATATATGCATATGGTTATATATATATATATATATATGGTTATATATATATATATATATATATATATGGTTGTATGCAGAATTCATACAGCCCTAACAACTAGGGTGTAAGGGCTTGCTGAGCCCTTTTTAGGGCTGCTCATCCACCTTTGGTGTCCATCAGTCACCAAACTCTTATTTGTGGCTGCAAGAAGCTATAGCAGGCACAGCGGCCACACCCTGGTAAAACTGTCTAAGTAAACAAGCTAAACCAAAGGTAACTGATAGATCTCACACCCTTCCAATGAGTTTGGGGGATGTCTTCCCCAAGCATATGATGTCTTTCCCCAAAATAATGAGCAGATACGAATAATTTATTCCAATAGCCATCAAGGTGGCTGAAACAGAAGCTGTGGGGTGCTTAGGGTGTACATTGAAGTGTACATTGAAGAGACCAAGGTCATCTACTGAATCCCAGACCATTGCCACTCATCTTGACTTTTGTCTTGCCACTGGACTTCAATGACTCTGGAAGAGAGAGTGAGGCTGATGATTTTGTGCAACTAAATCCAACTCACCCACAAGTTAAGCTATCACCCCATGATGTCACTGTTACTTTGAAAACAAAGGATGAACAATAATATCATATATATTTATATGCATGTATATATTATTAGTATTTTTATCTCTTTATGGTAGTAGAACAAACACTAGATTTGGAACCAGAGGACCTGAATTTCAATCCTGACACTGCTATTGAATATTTGTGAGACCTTCAGCAAATTTCTTTTTAAAAATCTAATAAACATTTTTATCTATAGCTATGAGTTCCAAATTTTATCCTTCCTTCTTTCCCTCCACTCCACTATCCCTGAGATAGTAATCAAACAGATGCGGGTTATACATGTTCAATTATGTAAAACATTACCATATTAGTCATTGTGTATAAGAAAACTTGAATAAAAGAAAAAAATGAAAGAAAGTGAAAAATAGTATGCTTCAGTCTGTGTTCCATCAATATCCGTTCTTTCTTTGGAAATGAATAGTATGCTTCATCAATAGTCCTTTGGGATTGTTTTGGATCATCATATTGTTGAGGATAGTTAAGTCATTCACAGTTCTTCATCAAACAATATTGCTGTCTCTGTGCACAAAATTTTCTTGCTTATGCTCACTTCACTATACATCAGTTCGAACAAGACTCTCCAGGCCTTCCTATAATCATCCTTATCAAATTTCTTAACCTCTCTAGTGCTAAATTATTTGATTTTTTAAATTATAAGGTTAGATTCAATAAGCTACAAAGTTTCTTCTTAGTTCTAAATCTGTGGTCCTATGATTCTCCTTTGTCCCATAATAGTCTTTATCATACTTATTTATTTACATGCCACATAATGTATGGCATAATGCCTTGGAAACAGTAAGTGGCTCATCATCATATAAATATATATGATTATATTAATATAGATATGCCCATATACACATGCAAAGAGACACAAATAAAACAGATATCCATCAACTAGGGGCTGAGGAATTTGGAGAAAAATTTGATCACTTCTATGTAGTGACAGAGACCAAGAGAAAAGTATACACTTTAACAATGATGATTTAAATAATAAGCAAACTTGGTCCTGAAGCAACAACTTTAGTTCTAAAGAAATGAAAAAGAAAAAAAAACAACAAAAAGGTCTTTGATTCAGTAGAAAGAATTAATATTATTTATATTTTCCTTTTTAGTATCTTTTATTTAAATTTATTATTTTTTTTTCATTTTTAACATCTTCTTTTTAAATTTAGAGTTCCAAATTCTCTCCTTCTCTTTATCCTCTCCCGCACCCCTTGAGAAGGCAAGCAATATGATATCAATTATAGAGGGGAAATTAGGCCAAATGTTTCCATATTAACTATGAGACAAAAAAAGGAACAAAAATAAAGAAAATGAAAAAAGTAGACTTCAACTGGTACCCAGAGTTCATCAGTTTTCTCTCTGCAGGCAGTATTTTTCATCATGAGTTCTTCAAAATTGTCTTAGATCACTGTATTGATAAGAGTAGCTAACTCTTCATAGTTGTTCATCATTACAAAAATGCTATTTCTATATACAATGATCTGCTTCCACGCCTTTCAATCTGCATCAATTCATATAGCTCCTCTCAGATTATTCTGAAACCATTCCCTTGGCCATTTTTATAGTACAACTGTAATACATGACAATCCTCTACAACAATTTGTTTAATAATTCTTCCATTGATAGACATCTTTATTTTTGATTCTTTGCCACCACAAAAACAGCTAATGTGAATATTTATGTAAATTTAGGTCCTTTCCCTTTTTCTTTGACCTCTTTGAGATGCACACACAGTAGAGGGTCAAAGGGTATGCACAGTTTTATTATAGTCCTTTGAATATAGTTCCAAATTGTTCTTCAGAATAGTTGGAACAGTTCACACGTCCATCAACAATGTATGTGTCCCTATTTTTCCACATTTCCTCCACCATTTGTCATTTTCCTTTTCTAGCATGTGAGCTATACTAATAGCCATAGTACCTCAAAGTTGTTTTAATTTGCCTTTTACTAATCAATAGTGATTTACAGCAGTTTTTCCCCCATGGGACTATAGATAACTTTGAATTTTTTTTCCTGAAAACTGCATGTTCATAGCCTTTGACCACTTAGCAATTGGGAAATGGTGCTTATTTTTACAAATTTGACTCAGCTCTCTATGTATGAGAAACAAGGCCTTTATAAAAATAGTTTTTTTATATTACTGCCATAAAAATTTTTGATATTACTTCTTGGTCTATGGTACTTGTTAGCAAAATGTACTTTCACTGATTATCTCTTTTAATTAAGTCTATTTATGCTTTTTCTTCCTCTAAGTTTATCACTGGTACTCCTGCCTTTTTTTTAACTCAATTGAAGCATAATAGATTCTGGTTCAGACCCTTATTTTAACTTGGTTTCTGTCTTTATATTCAAGTGTGAATAACATACTGTTGGATTTTTTCCTAATCCATTCTTCTATCTATTTATGTTTTATCGATAAATGCATCACATTCACCTTCACAGTTGTGACTAATAACAATGTATTTCCCTCCATGCCATTTTCTTCTATTTCTCCTTCTCTTCTTCTTTTTACTGTCCTTCCTCAAAAGTCCTTTTTGCTTCTAACTACTATCTCCCCTAACTCACTCACCCTTTTGTCATCCCTCCCCTTTCTTTTATGTCATTCTCCTACCTCCTTATTGGGCAAGTGTGGATATATTCTTCCCTCTTTCTACTAAATCCAATGAGAGTGAGGTTCAGGTGTTGCTCCCCAATTTTCCCTCCATTGTGAAAGCTCATACTTGCACAACTATTTATGTGAGGTACTTTTTCCCATTCAACCACCTCCCTTCCCTCTTCTCCCAGTGCATCCTTCTTTCTCACCTTTGATTTCATTTGGAAATCATTCCAACAAAACAATCTTCACCCATGCCTTTTCTCTCTGTAAAACTCCTTTTTAACTGCTCTAATAATAATAAAATTCTTAGGAGATGTATATATCATCTTTCCATATAGGAACATAAACAGCTGAAACCCATTAAGTCCCTCATGATTTCTCTTTCATGTTTACCTTATTATGCATCCCTTGAGTCTTATGCTTGAATGTCAGATTTTCTTCTTAACTCTGATCTTTTCAACAGGAATGTTTGAAAGTCCTCTATTTCATTAAATATCCACTTTTCTCCTTGAAGTATTATACTCAATTTTGTTGGGTAGGTTTTTCTTAGTTGGAATCCTAGCTCTTTTTCCATTTGGAGTATTATATTCCAAGCTCTCCATTAATCTAGAAATTACTAAATTTTGTGTGATTCTTATTGTGACTCCATAATGTTTGAATTCTTTCTTTCTGGCTTCTTGAAATATTTCCTTTTTGAACTGAAAATTCTGAAATTTGTTTATTATATTACTAGGAAATTTTATTTTGGTAACTTTCAGGAGCTGGTCAGTGGATTCTTCAAATTTCTATTTCACTCTCTAATACTAAGATATTGGGGCAATTTTCCTGGGTAACTTCTTGAAATATCTTGTCTTAGGGATTTTTTAATGATAAAATTTCTGTAATCCAATAATTCTTAAATCTCTTAAATAATTATAATTCAAATAATATAATTAATAAATATTTGATATAATAATATAATTATACTAATAAATAATTCTTAAATTCTTAAATCTTAAATTCTTATCCCTTCTCAGAGCCAGCTAGGTGGCACAGTGGATAAAGCACCAGCCCTGGATTCAGGAGGACCTGAATTCAAATCTGACCTCAGATACTTGACACTTAATAGCTATGTGATCTTGGGCAAGCCACCTAACCCTCATTGCCCAGCCAAAAAAAATAAATAAACAACAATAAAAAAAGTATATCTCCTCAATCTGTTTTACAGGTCAATTAGTTTTCCAATGAGACATTTCATATTTCCTTTTCCTTTTTTTTATTATTTTGACTTTGTTACATTTTTTCTTGATGTTTCATGGAGTCACTAGCTTTCACTTGCCCAATTATATTTCTTTTTTCAGGGCAATGAGGGTTAAGTGACTTGCCCAGGGCTGCACAGCTAGTAAGTGTCAAGTATCTGAGGCTGGATTTGAACTCAGGTCCTCTTTAATTCAGGGCCAGTGCTTTATCCACCATACCACCTAGCTGTTCCTCTAATTATATATATATATTTTTTTTTTGGTGAGGCAATTGGGATTAAGTGACTTGCCCAGGGCCATGTAGCTAGTAAGTGTTAAGTGTCTGAGGTCAGATTTGAACTCAGGTCCTCCTGACTCCAGGGTCAGTGCTCTATCCACTGTGCCACCTAGCTGCCCCCAAATTATAATTTTTGAGGAATTATTTTTTTCAGTGAGCTTTCATACCACTTTTCATATAGCCAATTCTGCTTTTTATGGAATTTTTCTCTTCGGCAGATTTCTGTGCCTCTGTTAACATTTGACCAATTTTGTCTTTAAAGGTGTTATTTACTTCAGTATTTTTTCCTCTTTTTCTAAGCTTTTAATTCTCTTTTCATAATTTTCCACACCACTGTCATTTCTTTTCCCAATTTTTCCTCTACCAGTCAAATATTTCTTTAACTCTTCCAGGAATTCTTATTAGGCTTGGGTCTAATTTGCATTTCTTTTCTTTGATCCTTTTCTTGTATATGTTTTAATGTTGTTATCTTTGTTTAAGTTTGTGTCTTGGTTTTCCCTGCCATTATGGTAGCTTTATAATGTTAGATTTTTGTTTTGTTTTGTATTATTTTAATTTACTCATTTTTTTCAGCCTATTTCTTCACTTCAAATTTTATATGAAATTTGGTCTCTGCTTACCTGGGGGTGGGGAAGCACTTTCCCAAGATTCAAGCTTTTTTTATGCTTCTGTTTTCAGAGCTAGTTGTAGTGTTCTACAAGTTTATGGTGTTTCCAAGGTGGCAAAATCCAGGGAGAAGTATTAAACCTGCTGTCCTGGTGTGCACATCTTTACCCAGGAAGGGCTCCTGCTCCCCTGTAGCCATAAGCACAAGTGCTCCTCTCTGCCCTGTAATTGAAACCAGCACCTTTGTTCCTCTGTGACTGACCACAATCATTCCCCTCTGCCCTGGAATGTGACCCAGAACTGTATGTGTTCAATAGAGTTGCCAAATAGCTCCTGGTCCTGTGCCTAGTGCCAGCTTAAGGTCCACTGTAATCTCTTTTTATTTAGTTGTCCAATTCCCTACTGTCTCTGGGTTGAGAGTCCCCAAAGCTGCTATTGCTGCTGTGATAGGCACCTTCACGGCACCTTCACTAGTGCAGCTGCTGAAACTATTATGGTATTCTGTACTGGCCTGAAACCTGTTGTCATAGACCTCTCCTGTTGACCTCCTAAGCGATTTGGGGCTAGAAAAAAAAGTCTTACTTCAACATGTTGTTGGCTATGTTGCTCCAGAATTTGATTTGACATGCTATTTTAAAGTTGTTTGGAGGTGGTTGTTGGTAGAGTTCAGTTTGGTTGCCACCTCTGCTTAGTCATCTTGACTTAGTTTCCCTTGTTCCATTATTTACATTTTCAAAAAAGATTTGTTTGTTAGTTGGTTTTTCTCAAATGGTTTTGTATTTAATTGATTTTTTTGGTTGTTTATTATAAGGGAAGGCTCAGTGGAGATGGGATTAAGGGGAAACAAAATGCCACGTGAGAAATATTTTTAAATAAATGAAATCAGATTTTAAGAAAAATGTCTATGAAGATATTCAGAATTATAATCAATAGAAAGTTGATATGCTATATTTAATGAGGCAGAGTCATCAAAAGGCCCCCTCCCCACTAACTAAATGCATTTCTATTTACTAAAACTGAAATGGAACTATTTCCTCCTAGAAAATTACTTTCTCTGCTTCAAAAAATTTCATTTATTACAGTTTTATCCTGTGCAAGACTCAAAGTGTTGCAGAAGACTTCAATGCAAATCTTTCCATTAATGTGGCCATTTTTTCCTTCTTTAAGCTTTGGGATATATTTCCAATTTTTTTTCAGACAAGTCCTTTTTTAGTGCTATCACAGTTTTCTATTTCAGTGTGTCAAATGGCACAACTCAAAATAGAAAGGAAATAGCATGGATTTGACATGGCTCTAAATATCAGCTCCATTTCAGCTTTTCCCAGACTTTAGGGAAAAAAAGAGGAGGAGGCTGAATGGACTATACTCCACCCTCACCCCACCCCCTTCTGAAGTCTTAATGGTTTGACTTGGGGAGGCATCAAATATATTTCTCTATTCAGAGAATGAAACATAACCCACTTGCTGTAATTGTTTAGATACTTGAAACCATTTAGTACAACTCCTTCATTTACAGCTAAGAGAATGGCACCCAAGACAGTTGGGTTTTGTTTGTTTGTTTGTTTGTTTTGCAGGGCAATGGGGGTTAAGTGACTTGCCCAGGGTCACACAGCAAGTAAGTGTCAAGTGTCTGAGGCTGGATTTGAACTCAGGTACTCCTGAATCCAGGGCCGGTGCTTTATCCACTGCCCCACCTAGCCACCCCCACCAAGAGAGTTTCAATGACTTCTCCACAGTGACTTATATTGTTAGTGGTAGAGTGAGGACTTGAACTTTGGCCTTCCTGACTCTGAGGTGAATGTGCCTCTTTCTTACTACATGAATATTTCCATGAAAACATGATATTATGCAAAAGAATGTTAGTGTTATTAGCATAGGGACAGAGGTTAAAAAATGAAGAAGATGAATCAGAATATTTGGACCCAGTCATACTACTTGGAGATTACAGCAGGGTTATGATGATGAGAAACAAGAAATTGACAACTTGAAGCAGAGCCACCCAGATAAAGATCCTGACTTCCTTTATAAGTGATTTTAATATTTGATGATTGATTTGGTGATAATATATGATTTACTGGATGTGGGGCTTACCTGTATTCTGCTTGCCTCCAGAGGTCAATGAGTAGAAATCACAGGGGGTCAATTTCCCATTCAATATAAAGAGGGACATACTAGCAATTAGAGCTTTCCAAAACATGGAATGAACTAATACAGTGTAAAAAAAATAATTATTAGCTAATCTAGTCTAATCTTGAAAAATTATATAATTGAACTTATGAAAAATTATAAGTATATGAAAAATTATAAGTTTAGAAAAATTATAATTGGGCTGTAAGTCCCTTCGTGGTCACCATTAAAATGTGAAAATATTTTGACTGATTTGCCTAACTTGGGGGGACTAACTATGGAGGACTAATCTGGGGACTTTTGACTGACTGGCTATCTGACTGCTTTTAACTTAATGTGGGACATTTATAAAGTTCCACCACACTGCTCCACTCCCAAAATTGATAAGCAAAAGATTAAGAAGCCTCTTAACTGGGGCAGCTAGGTGGCACAGTGGATAGAGCACTGGCCCTGTAGTCAGGAGTACCTGAGTTCAAATCCAGCCTCAGACACTTAACACTCACTAGCTGTGTGACCTTGGGCAAGTCACTTAACCCCAATTGCCTCACCAAAAAACCAAACAAAAAAAAAAAAAAGAAGCCTCTTAACTAAATAATCAAAGCAGAGTTTATTTATGAGATGCAATTTAAATTAAGAATACAGGGAAATAAAATGTACAACCTAACTGCTTTCAGGGCATCTCTTTCCACCTGCTGGGCCTGGAACTTTTTTAATACAATAAGGACCTTAGCTGCCTCTTGCTTTAGGGTATGTTCCACCCAGGTCCTTTATTCTAACTCTGAGCCCCTTTCACTTTGTAAATCCCTCTGCTTCTAACTTTCCTCTCCTTACTGAACCACTGAACCCCTGTGTTTCTCTCTCACTGACCTCTCCTTCAGTTTTCCTAGTGCTCCAGTCTTTCTGCTTTCTTAGTCTCCTCAGCCTCCCTCAGTCTTGTCTGCCTGTCTTCTAATCTTGTCCTTCAGACTCCTTTTCTCCTAATCTTGTCAGTCTGTCTCCCTGCTAATCTTGTCAGATTCCCTTACTCTTGTTCTCTGGCCTCTCCCTGTGTACCAATGGACCTTCTTCTAACTGGAAAGCCCTTTCTCACTTTCTCTAATGTCCTTGTAGCAGCCTCCCTGTCTGTCTTCTCCAACCTTTGCCGCCCCTCTAATCTTGTCAACTGGCCTCCAGTCCTCCTGTCAGCTCCCCTAATCTCACCCCCAGGTCTATATATATCTTTCTTTTCTCCACTCAAATCTCAGGGATTTTTGTATCCACACACCAAGCTAATCCACCAGGTCAGGGCTGCAGCTGGGACTGGGGGGATGCTCAAGCATCCTGTGCCTCAGCAACAGCTACGCCAGAGCCCCAGCCTGGACTAGCCCGGGATCTCTCGGATAGCTCCGCTCAGGGTGGAGGGAGCCACCAGCTGTCTGACCTGGCATCTTGTACAACCCACAGGGCTTTTTGGCTCAGCTGAAGCTGAGGGGGAGGGGCACCAGCACCACCCACACAGAAGAGACCCTGAGGGCCTAAGGCTTTCTAATCTCAGCCTAAAGGTAGGGTTCCCAAATCAAAATAAATTTCCACAACAGAAAGTTGAGATTTTCCTTTTCACTCTGGATACTGAAACAGAGGTTAGAATACCATTAGTCTAACAGAATGATATTCAAATTCTAACAGATCTTTAGTCAGCCCCTCTTTTTATATATCAAGTAAACCAGGGACTTAACTTAATATCATATTGAAAAATATTGTTACCTACCATTTATATAGTACTTTAAGGCTTGCAAAGTGGCTCACATGTATTATTTCCTTTGGTCCTCAAAACCACTCTCTCAGGTAGATGCTATTTGCTTAGCAAAATATGTTGATTAATAAAATGTAGTAAACTTCTGTCAGCTAGGTGGTCCAGGGTTGGGTTTTGATTCAGAAAAACAATCAACCACTAGCTGTGTGACCCTGGGCAAGACATTTAGTTTTTGTCTATCTTGTAATCCCCATCTGTAAAATTGAGATAATAATAGCACATACTTCTGAGAATTTCTGTGAGGATGAAATGAGATAATATTTATAAAACATTTTGCAAACCTTAAAACATAATATAAATGCTAGGTATTATAACTTGTGTGTGTGTGTGTGTGTGTGTGTGTGTGTGTGTGTGTGTGTGTGTTTTTCAGGGCAATGAGGGTTAAGTGACTTGCCCAGGGTCACACAGCTAGTAAGTGTCAAGTGTCTGAGGCCAGACTTGAACTCAGGTCCTCCTGAATCCAGGGCTGGTGCTTTATCCACTGCAACATCTAGCTGTCCCCGGTAGTATAACTTTTAAAATGGACATTATGTCTTATGAGCACCACAATACAATATACAAAAATCCCAGTGACAGTAATATTTCCTCATGAATTTGGGAGAAAAATTAACTCCATCATTCACCTCTCTCAGGCAGACCCACTGGCTATCTTTCAATTTACCTGCAACTTACTTATATTTTCAAATTCTCTTTATAGCAAGAATTTTAATAATGATATTATTCAATGTCACTGGAGAAGAGTTTATAATAAAGTATGAATAGCTAAGTTAATGTTTTGAGATGATCTAAAAAGCATGATTCTTAAAATATGTTCCCCCCTTTTCTGTCCCTCTATCACTGCCACTGAAGATAATGAGGACCACATAGGACTGAGGTCCATTTGACACTTGTTTTTGTTTCTTGGGTTGCTGTAGCCAACAAGACCAGAGCAAGTGACCAAAGCACTGGCAATAAGGCCCTCTCTATCTAGACAGGCTAGTGCTTAAAAATCCGAATCTGTCACCAGGGCCACCCTGAAATCCTTTCAAGAATGGCAAAGCTTGCCAGAAAACATTCTGTGGTGGATTAGCTTTGCCTGAGTGTTATTACAAAGTATAAGAGTAGGTGTTTTGTTTATGATATGAAATAACTATACTAAAACATAAATTAAAAAACAATTTTAATGAAGTATGAATAATAAAACATAATATTGTTAATATTTCATGTAATCAATCCTTCTTGTTATTGTTGTCATTGAGTTATTTCAGTTGTGTTTAACTGTTACCCCAATTGAGTGTTTTGTTTTTGTTTGTTAGCAAAGATACTGGTGTATTTGCCTTTTTCTTCTTCAGCTCATTTTACAGATGAGGAACTAAGTCAAACAGGGTTAAGTGACTTGGCTAAGATCACACAGGTAGTCTGAGGCCAAATTTGAACCCAAGAAGACCGGTCTTCCTGACTCCAGGCGCAGCAATTTATCGACTGTGCCACCTACCTACCCCAGTCTTTAACTCTATCCCAAAAGAATGCCTTACTTCGTGTGAGATTCAAGTATTTCCTCCTGAAAAAACAAGAACTATTCTGATTCCTACCAGATGCTGGTGTGCCCAAGTACAGAAATTACATTGTATTTGCTTTGTATATATTTTATATCTACTAAGCTTCTTGAAGACATAAACTATTTTCTTTTTAGTCTTCACATATCTAAGATTGGCATATATGAAATGCTTAATGAATATTTGTCAAACGAATAAAAGAATTAATGCCAACATTAATATATTTATATATTACATAGTTCATATGTATGCATTTCTATTAATATTCATTGATATTTTATTGGATCTGTGATATATATATCACATAAACAAATTTTTATTTCTACCTATGAAAAAATCACATTTTTATATTTCTCCATTCTGTGTAATTTTTTTACAATATCCTTTTGAAATAAATCTTTTGAAAGTCTGCCCAATACCTGGGAGACTTCTCCCTATGTATTTTGACATCTTGAAAGTGCCCCTATAACACTTTAACCATCTATCCCTTATAAAATAAAAGCCCATCTCTAGAAGAATGACAGTAATGTAGTAACCTCCTTAAGGGTAGAGATTGTTTTTGCCTTTTATTGTATTCCCATTCTTTAGCATAGTACTTACCACATAGTAAGCACTTAGTAAATGCTCATTGGCTGCTATATGACCAATTTATTTTCATTTTTGCTCTCCTATAAGTTTTCTCCAATTTCACTAACTGAAACTTTTTTTTTCTTCCTCCTTAAATGTTCCTAAAGTACATTTCCTGGATCACGTTTTACCTCTGTCATATTCTATTTTATATCTTACTTATTTGTGTATATGGTACATCTCTCCCTCTTCCCATTAGTTGTAAGTGCTTTAGGGCATGGATTGTATTTTATTTTTATCTGAAGTGCTTAGTGAAATACTTTACACTTAGTAGGCACTTGAGACATATTTTTTAATATAATTGGTTTGAGTTATACCTCCTTTAATCCTTCAATTCACTACAGTTCAAAAAAAGCATCTTGTGCTCACATGAGTATTTCCCAGGGCTGGAACATTCTCGCTCCTTAATGCTGATATTTAGAACTGCTTGCTTCCTTTGAGATGCAGCTCAAATTCCACCTCCTACAGGATGTTTTCTAGATACCCCTTCCTCAACCTGCTAGTGAACTCTATTCCAAGGTTACCTTCTATTTATTCTATTTTTTTATCTAGAATGGTCTGGTATATAGATGCTTACTCCCATAGTAGAATGTAAGCAGCTTGGGGCAATTTTGACTTCTTTTTAGTATCCCCAATACTTAACACAATACCTGGAACATAGTAAGTGCTTAATAAATTCTTGTTGAATCATTGCTTGATTGGTACTATGTACCAGGCACTGCACTAGATGCTGAAGCTACAAAGACAAAAATAAAATAATCAAATCTCAGGAGAATCACAATTACAAGTTAACTAAAGTATAATTGAAGTATAAATTTGTGCAAATGTATATAGACTAACCATGCTCCCAACCTAAATCTATTATTTTTTACCAGCATATCTTTGACATCTGCTATGGCAACAAGAATGAAATGTGACCTTTAAGCTCTTTACAAAACTTTACTGTGGATAATGAATAAAGATTATAATAAATATGAAATCCTGAAACAAAATAAATAAATAAATTGAGGTAAAAACTAGCCTGAAGAGATCTTGATGAGACACACAACTACGCTAAATCCTAAGAATTCTTTTGTAAATCATATAATCAAATAATTTCAGATTTAGAAGTGTCTTGAGAGGTCATTGAGTATAATTTGTACCTGAAAAAGAATTCACTCTATACGTTGCCCAACAAATGGTCATCTAATCTCAAATTAAGGGGAACCTATTATCTTCTAAGGAAGTTCATTTAACCTATTGTAAGAAAATAATTATTAATAATGACTTTCTGGGGGCAGCTAGCTGGCACAGTGGATAAAGCACTGGCCCTGGATTCAAGAGGACCTGAGTTCAAATCTGACCTCAGACACTTAACACTTATTAGCTGTGTGACCTTGAGCAAGTCACTTAACCCTCATTGCCTGGGAAAAAAAAAAGATGAATAAAACAAACATGCCAAAAAAATACTGAATTTTTAAGTGAAACCCAGACATTAGTTTTTGCTACTCTCTCCCGCTCATACCAGAAACCTGCCTGGGCACTTTAATAAAAGGAATACAGATTGATACTTCTGATTAGCTAGGGGAAGAAGCATACCTGGATGCTTGGAATTGGATCTCTAGACCCATCCCCCACCCCCATGTCATGTCAATCAATAGAGCTGAATGATGCTAACCAATTAACTTAGATGAATGTATGGTGACCTGCCTCAACCAAAAAGAGGAAAAAAATACTGGGCTACTAGGGGCATGCTCTCTCTTCTTTCTTGGACTCTCTTTTACTCTCCACACACCCTCTCCTCCACCTCTTGGCTCAATATGCTGGGTATGTTATTGTTTAGGCCTGTAAGCCTGTGACTAGTGGGGAAGCAAGGGAGACATGTGGCCAATACTTTAATAATATGTGATATTAAGTAATAATAAACACTTACTCTCAAAACTTATGCAATAATCATTAATATATAATTTAGTAATATTTTAGAAAACCCAGCCTAGTCCCCCAATAATTTAGCTAAAAACTATTGGTGAGCCACATAATTTAGATAACACACTGTGGATAATTCTAGTTTTCCTTACATCAGGTTTAAATTTCTCCAATTTAAAAAGAAAAAAAAGAAATAAAATCAAATATAACAAGGCTATATAATGAAACTTTATTTAATATTATAGTCTAATTTTACTAGTTGTATAATGTGTTTTGTGTGAAGAAATGACAATCACATTCGAGAAGAAAATCTTAGAGTTATAACTTGTTAAGGGCTAAAATTCTAGCTAGTCTGTCTAAAACATTTAATGAGTGGTCGCCAATAAATTATAAGCTTTAGCAAGAGTTAGACTTTTAAGTGTTTATTAAGGAGAATAAGAATTTGATAAAGAGAGAGAGAAAGGCCTAGATTCCTATCTATTAAAGGGAGAGCACATTTTTAGCTCCCTTCTCTGCCAGAGTCCCCAGGAAAGAGTGAGACCGAGCGCCAGTCTCTTCGTCCTACCACTAGCCCATGTCAGGAAAAGACTCCTGGTCTTGCCCTCAAAGACCTTCGCTTCATGGGCGGAACTCTTCTACAGTAAGTCTCCAGCAGGTGGAGTCATTCCAATCGTTACAAACTAATGACATAGCAAAAGAAATACATACTGGAGATAATACAATTTCCCTCAAAAACTAGTTTTCAAAATGTCTTTTGGATAGACATATGGAAAGGATGATTCAGACAATTTTTTTTTTTTTTGCAGAAAAAAGGGGAGAGGGATGCAAAAGAACATCAAAAAGTATAGTGCTCCATGTCTTTTCTCACCCTCATATCTAGAAAAGCTTTATTTGGAACTACATATGTACATATCAAAAGGTATTCTTTATGAAAAAATGAGTAAGAAAGGGAAAATTTCCATAAATAATTTTTATATAATATCATATCTTTATGGGCACACAACTGAGTGAAAGGTATAGAAATATACAATTTGATGGGATCAACATTTTTTTTAATTTGTGAAAACATGAAAGGAAAAATAAGAGACTTGACCAATTTACACACACACACACACAAGTTGTGTCCCATGCAGAGGTTCTAAAATGTCATAGTTACTATTTACATTAAATATATATTTCATATTTTGAATAAATGATATTTTAAAAGAAGAAAAAAGTGAGGAATTTACCTATTTGGTTTTCCTTTTGTATAATGTTAGTAATGCAAATGTTTTTTTTTTAATTTAAATCATCCCTACCTTCTATTCCCACATCCTCACCTCCATGTAATTTTGTTTTTAAAGAAACTTAAAAATGTCTATTTGATATCATTACTTTCCATACTGGTGATATATACTGATATGAATAAAGGGGGCGAAAAGAATCTCATTTTTATTTTACTGAAGAATCAGTCTGATGTTACCCAGAAAGGCATTTGAACAGATTATTATAGCTGTTCAGTCAATGTAGAGTCACATCACTGCCAAATCTTCCTCCCTCTGGTCATGGATTAGTGACCTTTGGGTAGCTGCCTAAGCAAGAACAAAAAAGATGCATATGTCATTGCCTGAAATCCTCTGTAGTAATTCTAATTGACTTCAGTGATATCTACTGGTGACAGTAGAGAAAGTGGATAGCTGCAGGCCTTATTGTTGCAGCCAAAAAGCCACTCTTGTGGAGATCTTAGATGAGTATATTAAGTACTTTTACTAGCTGAGCTAGTGGAGTTTCTTTAGCTCTCTTGGCATGAACGCTGGCCCGAGAATAGTAAATCACCTCTTAAAAGTCTCTTCTTGTCGTCTGAATTGTAAATGTTCAGTGAGCTAATACTAATCCTCATTTATAAATAGGACTGACCCTTTCGTACTTCAGTGTCATCAAGAAATTCTTTCCCACCACTCTTTAATTTTTCCTCTTCCTCCCTTCATCCTTTTGACCTATACACAATAAGCAGAGTTTTCAATAAAATCCCAACATCAGATACTATAAAAGAATAACACAGAGAAAAAGTCAAACCCCTCAGTCTTTTGGATAGACACAGTAAAGGGGCTAAAAGTAACTAAACCATAGATTGTTTCTGAAAAAAACAAACAAACATAAAAGCCCAAAAAAGAGAAAAAGCTGTGTTGAGTGAACCACCAATAAGGTATTATCTTCAGTTACCATCTTAGCAGCTAGATATTTGTTCATGATATGTGAACATGAAATACAGGATATTGAAGTGTTGTAATTTTATGTTATCTAACATTTCTTATCTTAGGAAGGTAAAAAGAAAATAACTTCCTACTTCTAGTATATAGGAGAAGTTATCATATGAAGGAATAGGTTGCATTAACTGAGAATTACTTCATTGCAATTCAAAAGTATCAGAATCTAGGCACCAAATGCAGCACAAAGTAGGTTGTTCTCATCTTTTGTCTATATGCTGTGGTAGAAAGAGGGCAAGATTTGAGTCACAAAGGCTGGATTTAACTAGGTGTCAAATACAAGCTTGGTCACTTACCTCCTGTGTGACCTTAAATAAGCCATTTAACCTCTGGGGACCTAAATTTCCTTATCTAAAATAAGTGTTATATTAGATGTTCTCTAAGGTTCCTTTTATCTCTAAAATCACATGAGCCTCCATCGCTTAATTCTATCCAATATTACATTTCCATCTGACATGATTGTTCCAAATGTTATCATGAGCTTCTTGCTCAGTCAATAATACTTTGATCCAAAAAATCATATTTCTAGCTCAGTTAAAGAATCATAACTACCAATTTGGCAATCAGAGCAAGCAATACAAAATGTCCTTTGAATCAACTTTTAATCTCTAATGTGAACATATGAGAAGAAACAATTAATACAAATTTAGGTTCTGAAGAAGTGAAAGCATGAGAATTTTGCACTCTCTACATTTTGACAGGATCAAGCCCTGTCACTACAAAACACTTTGCTCATTTACAATAAAATGCCAGAAGCACAAAATTTTAAGTCCATCCAAAACCAATGCCCTTCACATTCATTTGACGATTTTAAACAATATGGAACTCTTAAGAGCATATTCTTTTGATTTCTTTACTTGACTAGAATGTAAAATTTACTGGGGTGACACTGAATAATATGTTATAATCAAGAGAAAATGGGTTTTAGCTTTTTGTCCAAGGATGCCCTTCTTGGTTAGTTCATTGGTTTTGTCCAAGGATGCCCTTCTTGGTTAGTTCATTGGTTTTGTCCAAGGATGCCCTTATTGGTTAGTTCACAGACTCTTCCAGAGTCTTGGTTTTCTGTCATTTATCACAGGCTCAAAATAGAAATTTTAAAGCATTTCAAACTACTTCTTTTGAACAATCTTTTGATGATATTTTTCTGCTTGGAGTAACTAACATTTCCTTATCAAAATCTTTTTTTTTAAATTTACTCCCTAATAATGTTAACTCAATTTCCCACATATGGTAGACTATTATTTGGCATAATTTAAAATTAATATTCTTTTGATAGCATTGTTTCTCTAAATGAAACACAGTAGAACACTATTGTGATATAGCTAGGTGTTTTTTGGGTTTTTTGGGTTTTTTGGTCATAGAGAAAGCTAAACAACAGGCTAAATCATCTCTACCCAAACATACAACTGCATGTACAGATTGCCTAATCAAATAGTTATATTTTCCTAGGGTGTTTATTTAAAAGAGCATTAGAAAGAATTTACATTTTACATATGTTCACCATCATGAAAATTATGTGTAGCCCTAGAACTAGAGATCATTGACTCGCTAACTATTAGGTCCTACAGTAATTCAATGTATAAAAGGTAGTGGAATTAATATGACATACAATGACAGAAGATGGTGCTTTGATGGGTTGGGAGAGAGGAAGATGTTCTAACTACTATATCCAGAAAGCATAGGAATTCATTCAACTTCCAAGATTACATTGTCAGATTTTGGGAAAATGAAGAACAAAGAAAAAGAGTCTTATTTATTTTTCAAACTACAGCTTTTTCTCCTTCTGTTTAATAGTTTTATTATTCACATTCCATTTCTGCAAAAAATTACGTATCCAAAGTTCTAATTTATATAGCATATAAAGGTCTATGAAATTCCCAATATCCTAGGAGAGGTTTTTGCTAAGTTCTATCTTTGACCCTTTTATTTTCTCTCACTGCCCTAGGTGTTCTTAATCTCCAGATCATAGATTGGGGGAAGGGGAAAGTCTGTGAAACTTAGATGGAAAAAGTTATATTTCTATTTCAATATACTTGATTTCCTTTCTAATATATTATATTTTATACACTTAAAACCATTATTACACATAGTCTATAGGATTTGCCTGTTTGCCAAAGGGATTCATGTCACAAAAAATATTAAGAACACTTGTTCTATATTGTTTCCTTTGGCAATATAATTTCCTCCATTAATTTCAACCACAATATGACTTCCTTTCAGTTGCCCCCCAAATCTACATGACCAGCCCTGACCTCTCTCTCTGGGATCCAGACCCATAATTTTAACTGCCAACATAACACTCCCATCTGAATGTCCCACTAAAGCCTCAAAATTAAGCTTATTTATATTTCTCTTTTAATCTGTCTCTTTAAAATTCCCCTTCTATGACATTTTTTCAGTGGTACAACTAGTCTGCAGTATTTGAATCCTTGGTGTTATCTTTATCTCTCCTTTTACCTTTTATATTCCATGAAGCACAAGTCCCATACATTCCATGATTGGTAATTCTCTCATGTACACCCCCCTCTATTTTCACCATTGCAATCCACTTCAGGGCAAGCCCTCATTGTCACCTGCATAGAGTATTACCTAGATTCCTAGAAAGTCATCTTACTTTTAATCTCTCCTTGTTCCCATCCATCTTTCACATTCTTCCCAGATTTATCTTGTTTATGCATAGATCTGATCAATAGGTCCCTATCATGCAAAAAGAAAAGTTCAGGCTCCTTTGCCCTTGTGTTCAAAACCTTCTACAAGGGAGGATATTTAACACTCCCACATTGAATTATAGTCTCATAGCATTAAAATTGAAAGCGACTTTAGAAGCTATTCATTCTATCTCCTCTCATTTTACATATGACAGAACTAAGGACCAAAAAAGTTGACTCCCAACATCCCCCCCACACACACACACACACACATACACACACTCCCCGCCTCAGTTTCCCGAGCAATAAGTGTCAGAGGCAGAATCTAAACTTAGGTGTTCCTGACTCTATGTTCAATTTACTATTCTGTTTAGTTGCCTATTACTGTAATCTATGATCCAGTCAAGTTGGATTTTTTGTTAGTTCTTGTACCCATGGGCCTACATTTTCCTACCATATTTTACTGGGTGTTAGAACTTTCTCTTTCCTCAAGTTATGTTGAACTTATTTATCTATACATTTGTATGTCCTCCTAGTAGAAATTTTTGAGTAAAAGGACTTGTTTTTTGATGGGGGTTCTTTTATCTCCCTAGGGCCTAACAGTGAGTCACAGCCATAACTTAAACCAGGAAAACATGAAGATAACAGCTAATTAAGCCACTCCTTCCCCTTTGTTACCCCTATCCCTGTGTCTTACATTTTGGTGAACTATCCTTATCTGCCACCACTTGAGGGTCCTACTACATTCCTACCTCTCTTCTGTAGAATTTCCCCCCCCCCAAGCCCTTTACCAAGAAAGAATGAGCCACCCTTTTCTGAGTGACCATACTCTCAGAGAAACTGACCTTGGCATGTGTACCCAGCCTTCCAACTCAGTTGACCCTTGTCAAGGTGCAGTTTTGACTAGTCACCTTTTGGCATTCAATTATTATTTTTGAGGGTTCAATTTAGGCCTTTGTTCCTTCCCTTCCCCATATCTGTAGAGCCTTTCCTCATGTGAAATTTTTATCCATCCTTTGAAGCACATCTCAAATTCAAGTTGCTTCAAGAAATTTTCCCTTATTCACTTAGTTGATAATTATTTTCCTCCCTCATCACTTGCTTTTTTACTCCTCTCAGATCTTCATCATATATCATTTTTAATTATGTTATCTTGTTTGTGTCAAATTACTAGACTTTAGGTCCCCAAAAAGGTGTCCCCAAAAGACAAAAATTGTCTAACCTAAACTTTGTACCTACCTCCTGTAGTGCCTAATACACACATCAAGGCCTTAATGTATGTTTGAATAATGACTTTTTTATTTGTTGAGGATAAGAGTGTTGTATCTGGGAGCACCCTCAACTCACATAGTGGGTTGCCGAGATATGATGATCCTAAGTAGAAGATATTCTATCAGATTATATCTATTCCAAAGTAATATTCCTAGTGATTCCTAGTAATATGTTTGCCTTTTTTTTTTGTGGGGCAATGAGGGTTAAGTGACTTGCCCAGAGTCACACAGCTAGTAAATGTCAAGTGTCTGAGGCCAGATTTGAACTCAGGTCCTCTTGAATCCAGGGCTGGTTCTCTATCCACTGTGCCACCTAGCTGCCCCTTACCTTTTTTTAAAAAAAGATAGTCAAGAGACATAATCTGAAACAAAAGCATTAAAAAAAAAAAAAAGCAAAACACTGTAGTGAGAAAATAGCAGATTACTTCCCTCATTAACCTTGGGCACACTCAGATAAATATAAACACCACCAGTAAGAAAAAAAGCCACAAATTAGAAATATGTATATAGTAAACAAACCCAGAGAAAATGCTTGTAGCCACAGCACATGTTTAGAAGTGTGGTAAAAAGTATTAACAGTCGGTTAGCGATAATGGAGAGACGCCAGTTTTGAAGGACCACCCTTTCGGGGAGGAGGACGACTCTCTTTTTGAACTGTATTTCCTTGCCACTAAGACCTATGTCTCTCTCAGAGACCTCTCTAGTTTAGATCCAGAAAGTCTATGTTACTTGTATACAGGTATATGCTGGTTTATGCTTAAAGACTGATTATCTGAAAACTCAAGACACTCAAATTTAATCTTCATAATTAATATTTTCTCCATCACTTTCTTGAAACTAGACAACAAAATCAACAAAATAATAAATCAAGCCCTGATTTGTAGCACTAACTAAAATTTAAATGTTCATGCTGAAAGTTTGACATTCACCTCTCTTGAGTTGGGTCCAGCAGGCTCTTTGTACATCAGCCTCTATTTTCTAATCTGTAATAATAACACCTACCTTAGAGAGTTGTAAAGCACTATATAAAAGGTAGCTAATGTATATTTTTATTTTCTATATATAGAGAGATATAAATATCCCGCACCTTCAATAGCTAATTCCTTCTCGCCAGTTCACTGCTCAGTTACCAGTAGTATATGACACTTCAAAGCCCAAGGAGATTCTCTGGAATTGCCCAGGATGTGGCTAGAGTTACATTGAAGTCATATGGAATTTACAACAAATAATATTAAATTAGGGGAATATACATTTGACAGTTACTATAAAACTAGAGGTTTGTTTATCTGAAACTGACACATGTTCTATAATTTATGTCCATTCCACCTCCTTTTTAGGAGTTTGTTGCCAAGAAGTTTTATTCTTACTTGAAAAATTAACACTTTATAACTCTAGCGCTTATTTCATCCTTTGCACTTCATCCCCAGCTCCTAGCACAGTATCTGTCACATAATAAATAACTAATAAATACTTATTGATTGATTGATTGATTTTTTGAACTCTGAAGAGAAAAGAGCAGTATATAATAATACTATATAATAAAAAGAGGTGGAAGACCTAGGTTTGAATCCCAGGTGTGGCAAAATCACTTCTCTCTGAAGCTCAGTGTCATTATCTATACAATGTTCTTAAAAAATATAACCCAGCCACTGAAAGAAAAATGAGGACTCCAGTGGACTAAAACATTCTGGTACATATGGTTATGCTCAGGACAAAAATTGGAGGAGAATAAGATACCTGGGCTGATAGAAAGGAGCTGAGAAAACCAGTTCAGTCCCTTATTCTTCTCCGGGGAAATACACACTGCAGGAACCAAGTCTAGTTGACCCCAAGTCCCCTATTGGAAGCCCAGCTTCTCACTATAAACCAGGATCCAGGGAGGTGTCAGAGTAAGTGACAGAGATAAGGAATATAAGAAAAAATATTAAAATATCAGAAATATCTAGTTAAAAGCTAAGTACATAAGCATATAAGACAAAAGAAATCTTATCAATTTAAGGATAGATGACCAAAGCTTCCAGTAAAAAAAAAACAAAACAACAACAAAAAAAAGAATAGTTGAGCAATTATCTTGAAGAAAAGGGAAGTGATGATGTCTGATTAAAGACAGAATCTTGTGGATTCCTCAGAGATCATGGAACAATAATAAAGATCTCCAGAACTGTCAAATATGAAAATTACAATGAGCTTACATATATACATAAAGGAAGAGAAAAAGAAAGAAAAGAAGTAAAAAGAGAAGGAAGGAAGGGTGCTTTGTAAACCTTAAAGCCCTATGCAAATGCTAGCTATTATTATTATTAATAAAATTCATAATCAAGAAATTAGGAATTAATGTAATTTAAAACTGACAGTATTCAACATGTAATTTTAAAATGAAATTAGTAGACTAGAAAAATATGAATAAATATTAGAGACATTCTCCAAAGATTTAGAAGTTTTAGGAGAGCCAGTGGGAGAGACAGAGACAGAGACAAAGACAGAGACAGACAGAGAGAAAACAATAGATGTGAAACACAAAAGTACTCAAGAGAGGTGAGGGAGAGGAGTGACAGAAGAAAAGGAAAAGGCATTAAGGTTCAAATACTACAATTCAACAAAGCCAAAGCAAATGAACTCTCCTAAAGACAGTGCAAAGGTAATATAAAGATCATAGATTTAAAAGAATATAATAAAAAAAGAAAAACCCTAGAAAACATAATACAAGAAAACTGTTGAGAATTTTGTAATACTGACAACAAAGCATCCCTTGAGAGAATCTACATATTGCTGGGGACAGGGGGTTGGCAGTGGGGTAATATACACTTCAAAATTCAGGATAAGTAAGTGGTTACACTGCTTTCAACATTCTACTTACCATGCTATGAGTGCTGTATGATTGAACTTTAGCAAAGAAACAGACAGAATGATGATATTTTATAGCTAAGAAATACTGCCTTTTCTGTTACTTTAGTCTAATTGCAACCTTTTCTTTATTTTAGTTCACCTTAAGAATTAGTGATCCACTACATTGAAATTGTCTCTAATAAATGCTTTAAGGTTTGCAAAATACTTTACAATAAACTCCCTCATTAAATGCTCCAATTAACCCTCCAAGTAGGTGTTATCATTATCCCAGTTTTTCAGAAAAAAAACACTGAGGTTTAGAGAAGTTAAACAACTTACTCAACATCGCATGATGAGGAAGCCTTTGAAGTGAGACATAAATCCAGATATTCCCATCTCCCAGTCCACTAATCTATCCTTAATACAGTACTGCCTCAATAGTATAGAGTGACACTAAGAGACAAAGAAGTGATAGTTTTTGCAAGTGTAAAGAAGTTGCTTTGATCTGTGGCAATGATGTGGGTACGGAAAATGAAGAAGATATTTTCCTAGCATTTTCCAATTTTTAGATGAGTGTGAACGTGTGTGCTTGTGTGTTTGTTTGTAGCCAAGAAAGCTGTTCAACATCGTTTTATACTGTTAAGTATATATTGATGCCTGCCTTGGAACATTAAAAGATTAAAATCCATTAAATGTTTCAGAAAAGAAGCTGTAAGCCATGTTGCTTATTCTAAGCACCCCTCCAAATTGTCTCATATGATGAAAAAAATCTATTTCTTCAATTAAGGAAAATTAATTTAACTAAAGGATAAAATTTCAGGTACACAGTTATTAACATTATATGAGAGAAAGTGATTCATTTATCAAAATGAGTGATATTATTCCAAACTGAAAATCTCAGTTTTGTTCCCTTACTCAACCTGGGAGAAATAATCTGAATGCTGAGATTAAGTCTATATTTTAGTGAATTGTAAACTCCTCAAGACTTGTTTTTATCATTTTATCTTTATATTCCCAGAATATGGTAAGTAAGTATTTAATAAATGCTTGAGGGAATTGGAATCAATACTGCCTTTTTTCTTGAAGGGCTGATTGAAAGAAAACAAAGGACAAATGAAACTCCATGTGTGACCTCATTTCCACATTTCTAAAAATTTCAGTAGCAAGGATTCCTTCAAATCATGTTCATTTCAAATATATTAAATGTATAACTAAAGAAGTCTGTCTCCAGACTTTTATATAGACTCTTTAAATTTCATTTTAATATAGACTTCCTATCCCAGAAGCTGGAGTCTTTGAGCTTATCAAAAACTACATTGCTAGTGTCATTTACTACTGCATTTCCTGTGCCTAGCCTATTCCATTGATCCTCCACTCTATTTCTTAGCCAGAACCAGATAGTTTTGATGACTGCTGCTTTATAGTAAAGCTCCAGGTTTGGTACCCCTAACCCACCTTCCTGTGAATTTTTTTTTCATTATTTCCCTGGATATTCTTGATTTTTTATTTTTCCAGATGAATTTTATTATTTTTTCTAGCTGCATAAAATAATTTTTAGGTAGCCTGATTGGTATGGCACTGAATAAGTAAATTAATTTAGGCAGTATTGTCATTTTTACTATATTAGCTCTGCCTATCCATGAGCAATTGATATCTTTCCAATTATTTAGATCTGATTTGATTTGTGTGAAGAGTGTTTGGTAGTTGTGTTCATAGAGTTCCTGGGTTTGTCTTGGCAAGTAGACTCCCAAGTATTTTATATTATCTACCATAACTTTAAATGGAATTTCTCTTTCTATTTCTTGCTGCTGGACTTTGTTGGTCATGTATAGAAATGCTGATGATTTATGTGGATTTATTTTATATCCTGCTACTTTGCTAAAGTTGTTAATTGTTTTGACAAAAACTGCTGGGAAAACTGGAAGATAGTATGGCAGAAATTAGGCATAGACCAACATCTTACACCTTATACTAAAATAAGGTCAAAATGGATACACGATTTAGACATAAGAGGTGATACCATAGATAAATCAGGAGTGAAAGGAATAGTCTACCTATCAGATCTTTGGAAAGGAAAATAGTTTATGACCAAACAAGAGATAGAGTATATTACAAAATGCAAAATGGATGATTTTGATGACATTAAATTAAAAAAATTTTGTACAAACAGAAGCAATGCATCCAAAATTAGAAGGGAGGCAGAAAGCTGGGAAACAATTTTTGAGGCCAGTACTTCTGATAAAGGCCTCATCTCTAAAATATATAGTGAACTAAATCAAATTTATAAGAAACCAAGTCATTCCCCAATTGAGAAATGGTCAAAGGATATGAACAGGCAGTTTTCTGATGAAGAGACCAAAGCTATCTATTCCCATATGAAAAAATACTCTAAATCTCTAATGATTAGAGAGATGCAAATTAAAACAACTCTGAGGTACCACCTGACACTTATCAGATTGGCTAAAATGACAAAAAAGGAAAATAATAAATGTTGGAGAAGCTGTGGGAAAATTGGAACACTAATGCATTGTTGGTGGAGCTGTGAACTGATCCAGCCATTTGGAATTATACCCAAAGGGTGATAAAGCTGTCCATACCCTTTGACCCAGCAATACCACTATTGGGTCTTTTTCCCAAAGATATCATGGAAAGGGGAAATGGACCCACATGTACAAAAATATTTATAGCTGCTCTTTATGTGGTGGCAAGGAATTGGAAATTGAGGGGATGCCCATCAATTGGGGAATGGCTGGACAAGTTGTGGTATATGAATACAATGGAATACTATTGTGCTGTAAGAAACGATGAGCAGGAGGAGTTCAGAGAAACCTGGAGGGTCTTTCGTGGGCTGATGAGTGAGATGAGCAGAACCAGAAGAACATTGTACACAGTATCATCAACATTGAGTGTTGATCTACTGTGATGGACTATATTCTTCTCACCAATGCAATGGTACAGAAGAGTTCCAGGGAACTCATGATAGAAGAGGATCTCCAAATCCAAGAAAAAAAAAAAAGAACTGTGGAGTATAGATGCTGAATGAACCTTACTATTTCTTTTGTTTTTGGTGCTGTTGTTTTTTCTATTTTGAGATTTTTCTTCATTGCTCTGATTTTTCTCTTATAACATGACTAATGCAGAAATAGGATTAAAGTTATTATGGGTATATATTTTGTATAAAATATACACATAATATATATATAACACATACATGTATACACATGATATATATAACCTATAGATAGATATAGATAACCTATAGATAGATAGATAGATAGATAGATAGATAGATAGATAGATAACATATATATATATATAACACATAACATATACATATTATATATATATATATAACCTATATCAGATTACCTGCTTTCTAGGGGAGGAGGGAGGGAGGGGAGGGAGGGAGAAAAATCTGAAATTGGAAAGCTTGTATAAACAAAAGTTGAGAACTATCTTTACATGTAATGGGAAAAAATAAAATACTTTATTAATTTTTTTTAATTTTTAATTTCATTTTATCCAATATAAATAATTCCAGAAATTGTGTTTTTAGAGGATTTTACTTGTACTGTATTTCCATCTATAAAATGGAGGTAGTAATTGCATATACTACATACTTCACAGGGTTGTCATGAGGAAAGCATTTTGTGAACTGTATATATCATATAAACATGGCATGTTGTTACTATAGTTATTGTTATTAATATTTACAGTTGTAAAGGTGGAAAGTAAGCATTTTATTTCATTTATGCTTTTACCTTTAAAATAAGCAAACCTAAAAAATCATAGAAAAGATTCATGTATCGAACACCAAATTCATCAGAGAGATGGTTGACTAGAAAAGAAAGTCAACCAATCATAACAGGAAGGGATTGTCAATGATTGGTATCATTAAATATAAAGAGATCTATAAAATGCCCCCAGGCATTTTGTGTGAATGTCAGAGAATTTGTAGGAGTCTCATAGGATAAGATTTGGTCAAGCTGTGATCTCTCTCCTGGAGGAAAAAGCTACACTGATGAGATCTTATATCCATTGAAGTATTCCTGAGATATTACCAAATTACTCCAAATCTCGCTTGGTGGTTAGAACTGTACTGAAAGTCACAAAGATCTATACTTGAACCTTCTTTTAGACATTTACTAGTCCTGTGACCATAGTCAAGTCACTTAACCTTGGTGAGTACCCAGTTTCTTATCTGTAAAAACATAAGAGCAACAACAACATTTTTCACACGGTCATGTGCTGAGGCTCAAGTGAGGTAATAAATGTAAAGTACTTCACAAAACTTAAAGTTCTAAATAAAAGTTAGCTAAATCTAATTTGTGTGATTCATAAAATTTGATGGCTAATTCTGTGAAAATCATAGTCACATAAAATGAATTTGAAAAAATAATGTGGCACAATTATTTTATTAAAAACACTCAAAGATTTAAATAATATTTAATAATTGGGAATTATATGAATAAGTTCTTTGTATTCAAATAAGCAGAAAAATATCCCCCACATTCACACTTTGTTTTGGTTTTGGTTTTTTTTGTTTTGTTTTTTTAATTCTATTGGAAGATAACACTTTCTCTAACTAGATAGAAAAGCTAAATTTTCAAGAGGCTAATTTAAACTGACATAATATGATGTGCTAGTTACCATGACAGAATGTGGTTGAGTTCAGGAATGACTATTCAAAACAGGGACCAGAGTACAAAAGAAAGAGGCCAGTTGAAGAGAGTCCAACTTTTAACTTCACTGTTATTCTGAGGTTCACCATCCTATTGTAACAATAACAAGTACCACAACAAAAACAACAGCCTTTAATGGCAATATTAACTCCAGAACCTAAAACAGCAACTATATTAATTACATTCATTATACTTAATTGAACATAATCATCTAACCTAACAATTCCTTGTACACTAATAAAACAGCATGTCTTCTGGATCAGAAATGTGTAAAAATAGTCTTTCCATTTGAGTAGTTCATTTTTGGGGTGGAGAAAATGTGTGAATCATATTTGGTGTGTAGAAAAAGATGACTTTTCATTTTAGCATTATTAATTTTTCAATGTACCTTAATATTCATATCTTACTAATAAAAAACTTGAGGTTATAGTGCCTAATATAAAAGGGCTTTTTTTTTGTAGCAAAATTAGAACTTGCGATCCACCAATGTCAACAGCATTGTTCTGCCATACTCTCCAACTGATTTTGGTAGAGAATATTCAAGTGAAGACCATTACACTTTTGGACATTTCTATTTGTTTAAAAGGTTGTCTTTGTATAAAAATCTGTTTCTTTTCAATTTCCCATATTTTTCATAGTTCTATTATCTGGGTCAAGCAAAAACATCTATTTAGTCTTCCCCATTACAGCCTTTCAAGTATTTACAAAAATACTATCACTGTGTTTCCCCTACTCTATTCTTTTATTCTTGTAATTCCTTAAATCTCTTCTCATATAGAATGAATTTGAGGTTCTTCTCCATTCTTATTATCCTGGTAAAGTAGATAGTCCATGAATTAAAACCCTTGAGGGTTTCACATCATGACTAGATCTAACTGTGACTGTAAAGTGCTAATTAACATGACCATAGTCATACAGATAGTATCTAAGGCAGAAGACCTACCCTTAAATCACTGGATAGGTGTTGCCTCAGATAAACTGAGACCTGGGAAAGATCTTAGCTTAAAAAGGCCAAGGTCTCCTATTGCGTCTGGAGTCACCTCCAGTCATCCTAACTTATATCTTGCCACAGGAGTCAGATGATCCTGGAGGAGAGAGTAAGGCTGATGACTTTGCACAGTTCTGCCTCACTTAAATCTGATTCACTTGCAAGTTAAGACATTACTTTCCTTATGTCATTGGTCCCCTTTGAGAACAAAGGACAAACAAGAAAGCAGAAGTCAAACTCAAAGTTTTCACTCCTTTTCCATCATTCTTTTCAAAATACCACACTACCTTGTTATGCACATCAATCATTTGACAGGTTTCCATATCTAATGAAAGTATATATTTTAACAAATTTAATGAAAAGACACAAAATCCATTCATTTTTTATAAATAGTTCAGACTGATATATGGCAATAAATATGGATATATTTTTTAAAGTAGCTTTAAAAAGGTCAATGGAAGATAAATGGACTTGTTTATCTTCAAAAGTATGATCCCAAGTGGAATATTAGGATTTAGTATATGTTCCTCTAGGGTCCCATTCATAATCCTTATTTCTTTTAAGACTAAAGTGCCCTTCTCTGGCCACTACTTTTTAAATATACATTGTTTCCTTCATTAGACTGTAAGTTTCTTGAGGACAAAGATTGTCTTTGTTTCTTTTGTCTTTGTATACAAAGCATTTAGTAGTGTTTGGGGGATAAAATAAATGCTTAATAAATACTTCCTCATTCATTCTTTCAGCACCTCTCACAGACCTTTCATAGTAATTAAGAAATGATGATTTAATTGAATTGAGCTAACCTTCAAACTCAACAGCCTAACCTATGATATATGGATCATATATGCAGTAGATAAGCAAAAATCTCCTAGGATTAGGTGAATACAGTTGAAATGGACAGGGACAGATTGTTAAGAAAATTCCATTAAATTATGTGATAAAATAATGGGATTTGGTAGACGCCCAGGAGCTCCACCTGAAGATTGATTTGGAATGGGTGAGACCGAGAGACTGAAACCTACTTAAGGATAATTAGATTGTAACCACACCTTGCTGGCCCTTATGAAGGTATTTTTCTCAGAAGCTAAGGACTTTGAACTTAACTAGAGACCACCTTCAAGTCCAGTGAACAAATGGATTTGGATGACACTGTTAAATATTTTTGATGACTAGCCTAATTTTGGGGGCTGAAGCTGACTGGAGGACTAAACTGGGGACTTTTGACTATTTGGCTATCTGACTGCGTTTAATTTAATGTGGGCCATTTGTAAAGTTCCACCACACTGCTCCCAAACTGATAGATTAAAGATTAAGAAGCCTCTAACTAAATAATCAAAGCAGAGTTTATTTATGAGATACTATTTCAAATTAGGAATACAGGGAAATAAAGTGTACAACCTGACTGCTTTCCTGCGGTCTCTTTCCACTGCGTCTCTTTCACACCTGCTGCACTTTGAACTTCTTGAATACAATAAGGGCCTTAGCCGCCTCCGGCCTCAGGGCAAGTTACACTTTCCCTGGTTTGTATTAAGGCCCTAACCTTGTCAGCCCGGTCTCTCCTTTTCCAAACCGAACTCTCCTCCGTCCTTGTCCCGGCTCCCCTCTAGTCAGCCTCTCTTCTAGTCCTTCCTCAAGTCTCCTTCCTCTAGTCCGTCTCCTCCATCTTCTCCTTCCCCGCTCTAGTCAGCGTTCTAGTCAGCCCGCCTCCTTAATCTTGTCTCTCTATCTAGTCTGTCCTCGCTCTAGTCAGCCTCCCCTCCTAGTCTCACTCCCAGGTCTATACATACCTTTTCTTCTCTCCACTCAAATCTCGGGGTTTCCTTCGCCCCCACAGACCAAGCTAATCCGCCCGCCAGAGCTGCGGGCTGGTGGTGGGGGCGGGGTGCGCTCCAAGTTTCACTTGCCTCAGCACAGGCTATCCGGCATCCGCTCAGGTCAGAGGGAGCTGGGGGCTTTTTTTTTTTTACCCCAGCTGTCTGACCTGGCGACTCGTATAGCCCACGGGGCTTTTTTGCTCAGCTGAAGCTGAGGAGGAGGGGGGAGACCCTGAGGGCCTAAGGCTTTCTAATCTTAGCCTAAAGGTAGGGTCCCCAAATCAAAATAAATTTCCACAACACCTACCAATCAGTTTGAAGCCCTGTATAAGGACTGCCTCTGCTCCAGACCTATAAAAAAGCTTCCACACTCAGTTTGAGGGAGTTCATGATTGAAGCAGGCTCATGGCGGAGGACTTGAGGAAAAACCAGACCAGGTTGGAACTCTAGCCTAGATAGGCCTTTTCTTTTCTTTTCTTTTTTTTCTTGCGGGGCAATGGGGGTTAAGTGACTTGCCCAGGATCACACAGCTAGTAAGTGTCAAATGTCTGAGGCCGGATTTGAACTCAGGTTCTCCTGAATCCAGGGCTGGTGCTTTATCCACTGCGCCACCAAGCTGCCCCCCTAGATAGGCCTTTTCTTAACTCCATGTGTTTTTTTTTTCTAATACCTAGTATGCTTTAATAAATGCTTAATGCCCAAAGACTGGTGCTAAAGCTTCTAATTTAAGGCAAACACACATTAAATTTTAAATGACACAATTAGCTCTATAAACCATTATACTTCAGAGCCCTATCAAGGTCCCCAAATATGAACAATTGCTAACTTCTTTAAATATGAGTGAATCCCTTCAGCATACTTACATGTGTGCTAAGGTATGTTGAATGGTGTATTCCCTTCTAATATCACTGAAAGAGAGACATAGCAAATAAAGAAAAACACAAAAAAGAAGCCATTTAAATTGATGTGTTGTAATTTAATGCATTGACCCAAAGCTAGGTCAATTCTGACACATCATTTTTGATCATTACTGAGTTTATATACTCCATTACAAAGGGATCAAGCCAAGAAAATAATAAGAAAAAAAAAGACTTCTCTAGGCATCATTTAACCTAGTCATTGTTAGCCCTTGTTGGAAAAGTATAGGGTGTGATAATAACAGGGTTAACTGAAGGCCATGTTTGACTTTAAAAACCCAGTCAAGTTCTTCCTGTACAAAACTGTCTACAATAATAATATTAACAAGTTATTCCAAGTGTTGATTTTCACTACTGCTTATTCTAGCTATAGCACTCTACCATATAATAAAGTCATTTTAGTTTCATGCTAAACTCCATCAGGGTCTTGCCCCAGCTGTCACTTTCATGGACATCTCTATGCCTGAACCCTCTTCCATTTCTGAAACAACACAATAAAATTTTTTCAGATGGTAGGATCAGCCTAAAAGATATTTTATATTTTGCTCGTTCAGGATCACTCAACTAGATATCTCCTTAATCAACAAAGCCTAATGGGCAGGTCATAGGCAAACTCTAACTTGGCGGTGACATAAAACATTATGTGAAAGAAATGACCCCTCCATCAGCAGAGGCTTGTTATTTCAAACCAGTGCTCACCCTGAAGGCTCATCTTTCAAGCTGTGGAGAGAGAACAATGAGGTCCCTTCTTATACACTCAAAGCATTATTGAGGAAACCCTGATTCTGTTATTATACTTTTGATCACAGACCCTATCACTCTCATGGGGTGACAGAAAATCATTGAAACCAAGCTTAGCAGCATCTAGCAATGATAAAGAAAAGTACAGTTCATCCCCCAACCAGTGTATCAATTGTCAATGAGTGGTGACAGAAGATGAAATACCCACCTACGAGGTCCTGAAACATAGGTCCGAATGTCTTCCTGGTTCCACATTTTTTGGTACTGGTGTTCTGCAAAGCCATTTGCCAACACAGTAAGAAACTAACATGCTAGCACTCAGGAAAGGGAAAGAAACAGATATAAGAAATCAAAGAAGAGAGCATGAGGAAATGGGATAGAAGTGTACTGACAGTGCAAAGAAAAAAACATATTTACAAATACATGATCACAGAGAAAGGCTATCCTTCCAGCTTCTGATAGACATCCTGTAGTTAAGATTGCAGGATTAGGAATGTATTGGTGTTGGGTTTTTTACAATAGTTTATTGTCTATAAGGTATCTCTCATTTACTATTTCATTTGTGGTTTTGGTCTTTAACACTTCTTTAGGCTTTTTTTGTTTTATTTTGTTTTGTTTTGATTTTGCCGGGCAATGAGGGTTAAGTGACTTGCCCAGGGTCACACAGCTAGTAAGTGTCAAGTGTCTGAGGCTGGATTTGAACTCAGGTACTCCTGAATCCAGGGCCAATGCTTTATCCACTGCACCACCTACCTGCCCCCTAGACGTTTTTTTTTTTTTATTAACAGTGAATTCAAGTTTAATAAAATATCTATAAGACAAGAATACTTTGTGCCATTGAGAAGCACTTTAAGATACTGAATAGAGAGTTGATCTTGAAGCCTAAAAGACTCAGTTAAAATAGCATCTATAACATACATTAATATTTTAACCTTGGGGAAATTATTTAATCTCTCCTTCCTCTGGAAGTCTAAGTCTATGAGCTAATGTGGAGTTGTTCCACTGGGTATGTACTCTAGTAGAAAGGCACCACATTTGAAGTCAGAGAAAGTGGTTTTAAGTTCTTAGGTATTGTTCAAATTCCAGCTCTGCTGCTTGCTATCTGTATACCTTTATATTAGGCATTTAAGTTATCTTGGCCTTCAGTTTCCTTATCCACTAAATGTGCATTTTGGACTAGATTGTCTCTGATGTCCCTTTTTGTTCCAATTCTAAATTCATGATCCTATCATATGGACCTATGCAGGGGTTTTCCACCCTGGGAGTTTACCAACAAAATCATAGGTCCCAATAACTTCCCACCTATCCATCCAACCCCCTAAAATGGAAAAGTTTCTATTTCTGAATGTGTACTGAGTTTTTGCATAGCTAACATTCAACAAACATTTTAAGTACTTTTACTCCAGGCAAGACACTGTTAGATATTGGAGATAAAAAGATTTTTTTTTTTAAATGGAGTTCCTTTTCTCAATAAGCACAAATTCTCCTGAAAAGGTTAGGCTGACTTTTAGAAAGTGTTCTTATAATAAATTGAGCAAGAAAGCTTGAGAAATACAATGAAAATTGTTAAAAAAAAAAAACATTTCAAGAATATCAAATTATGAATATTCCCTAAATCACTTAGCACAGTGCCTGAAATATAATAGATGCTTAATATTCACTTTAAAATTCAATAAACATTTATTAAGTACCTACTATGTGCCAGGCACTATCCTAAATTCTGGGGATAAAAATTAGAAAAAAAGAAAGTCCCTTTCCTCAAGGAAATTAGAATCTAATGGAAGAGGACAATACACACACACACATACACACATAGGAAGATGGAAAGTCTAGGGCATCATATATGCCCTATATACAACATATACATACACAGATATATATACATGCATATGTACTTACATACAAATATTTTGCATGTATATTTTTATTTTTTACATTTATATGAATGAGAGAGAGGTTTCCAGTAACACTCTATGATTATAAAACATGAAGGAACATAGTTTGTACATAATTAAGGTTACTCCAAAGTTCAATTAAAAGATGTGTATTGGGAATAGGTAGGCTGCATCCTATTACAAACAATGATTCACAGGAGAAATTGTCAAAAATATTATTAATGAGATGTATGATTAGAAGAAAAGGTGTTCTGGTCAAATAGTAAGGGGGAAAGACTAATTTATATTGTGTATTCAAAAGAGATTGCTATATTAAATGTATTGTTTAATCATGGAAGATATCACCATTTCATTTTTATACTTTTGAACTTATTAGATGAAAATACAAATCAATTGTGGAAAAAAGAGCAAAATGGAAGAAATGACTTAGACTAAACCTGCTGGTTATAACTTCTTTAACAACTGAAACAAAGCTACAAAAGGTTTTACTCCCAACAACTTTTTCTGACACATATATAAATATAGAATCTGATGGTAGCAAATATTTATATATGATTCTGATTTTTAATTGAAGCTTTGTGTTATATATGTGTTTATATATGTATATAAGTATACATACACACATATGTGTTTATATTATATGTGTGTACATGTACATATGTGTATATCTATATAGATATAGATCCTCTGAGCTTGAGCATCTTCAGTCATACTTCCCATCATAGTTGGAATTTTTGAGTCTTATAACTGTGTTTAATTCTGTGACTACCTTTCCCCCAAAGAATGAAATGTAATATATTTATTATTAAATAAATTCATGAATTAAAATTAATTTTGTTTTGATTATAGATGCATAATTGAGATGGAACTGAGAAGTCATCTTGTTTAACACATTCTTTTTTATCAAGAATTCCCTCTATAACATGAACATATACCTTTCCCTTCCTCCTTGGAAATATGCTAATTGTTAGATTTTCCTAATGTAAATCCTAAATCTTAGAGTTTAGAGTTAGAAAAACCTTAGGGATTATCCAGTCCAATCCCTTCATTTGACAAATGAGGAATTTGAAGTCTACAAAGCTTAGGAGATGGACTCAAGTTGACAAAACTCAGTAGGCTGCTAAGACAGGATTCAAAGCCAGCTGGTTTTTTTTTTCATCTACTGTGTACAATACTCACTTTAAATATTGTTATTAGGGGTTTCTTTTTGCATATATTTTACTAAAGACCTTTGAAGTTGTTTAGAAAATAAGGATTGGATAAAGAGACTGTGTTTTTTTTTTAATGCAGCACAAATTGACCACAGCTAATTACTTGCTAAATTGAATCAATTCTCCTTCCACAATATATTTTGGATGCATCCTCATTTTCCCCTTATATTACACCCCATAGTAGTTGTGACTTTATACAACTACTAGAATAGTCTCTTTATTTGTCTCCTTGTCTCCAGTTTATCCACCCGTCTCCCTTGTATCCTTCCAATAACAGCTATAATAATGCATCTATCACACATACATATGAGATCATTTAACTCCCTTGCTTAACCTTCAGTGGCTCTCTATTGTCTACAGGATAAAATAAAAATGTCTTAATTTGGTATGTAAGATCCTTCCCCAATTCAACAAAAAATAAATTGAATGCCTACTATATTTAAGACAAAAGTAAAAAAGATGGGTATAACAGAGAAAGCTATAAGAGGGAAGGAGGGGAAATTTCATGTAGGAGGTAGTAGTGAAATTGAGCCTTGAAGGAATAGAAGGACCTAAAAAAGTGGAGAAAAAGCAGAAGCATGTTCAAGACATGGGAAATGTTTTCTTAAAATGCATGAAGCAAAGAGGTAGTACGTGGAACTTAAGAAGGTTTAGGCAATCAGGTATGACTTGGATATGAAGTATACAATGAGGAGGAATATTAAACAAGAGTGGAGAGATAGGTTAATAACAAATTATGAAGGGCCTTCAGTGACCCTTCATATTCTTTATACATTTACATAGAATGATGTAAGTGATAGTCCTATTGTACCCTGACCTGGACAGATCTCATCAATATATTTCATTCATTTCTGAACTTTACACTTTTTGAAGGACATTGACACATTGCCGCATACTCAGAAGGTCAATTCTGGCTTAAAATTTATGATCATATGATTCCATGTTGCTGTTGGAACCACATACCCATGCTCAGTAGAATGCAAACTTCTTGATATAAGTGATTATTCCAAATACAAAAGTCTTTGTATCTCTAGCACCTAAGATAGTTATACATAATAGGTACTTAATAAAGTTGTTGAACTGACTTTAATATGCTGAGATACAAAGATAAATCAAAGACGGCTTATTTAATGATTATCAGGACCCTTTTTACTACATTGCTTTTTTATGCTGTGGATGATTGTAAATAATATTTTATTTGTTTTGGCTTATTAAAAACTTTCATGAGTTAAAATGTATTGAAACTGCCTATGTGGAGCTAGTAAATTACATATTTGTCTGGAGACAAATAAAAGTCTGATCAAGATGACTTTAAACTGAAAAATGAAGCCAACAGAAGAAAACTGAATGTGTATATGACCTGGTCAGAGTAGCAAGTTTCAATTTAGATTTGATTCAAGAAACATTGATCAAGCCCCGGCCATGTGCCATGCACTCTATTAGGTTCTGGGGATGCAAAACCAACATGTCATTGCTCTCAAGGAGCTTATACTCTATGTGTGTGATGGTGGGAAAGGGAAATATAACATGCACTTACAAAAAAGCAAATGTGATGTGTGTGTATATGTATATATGTAAATTCAAATACATTTAGAGATGCTGGTAACGTAAAAGAGAGCAACATAAGTCAAGTTGTGGGGATGGAAGCAAGATTATGTTTGGTTGTGAAAATAAGTTGAGACCAAAACAATTGGTTGAGAAGAAAGTGGAGGCAATGAGTAAAGACAACTTTTCAAGGAGTATAGCAATTGAAGGGAGAAGAGACATTGGACAGTAACATGAGGGGATGGAAACATCAGGTGAAGATTTTTCTTAAGAATGGAGGAAAACTAGGCATATTTGGCAGTGAGAATATAATCTATTAGTTAAGGAAATATTTAAAAAACAGAAAAAGGGTGAACTTAGAGAAGGATCAATTTCATATAATGGGCAATTGAAAGGGTATCAAGGCTACCAGAAGAGGGTTGGCAGTGAAAATGAAAAAAGAGTTACCTATTCTTTTGAGAGTGGAAAAAAATGTGAGGATGGAATATGATGGTGAGGTTGAAGAATTAGATATGAGGGAATTTTAAAAGTAATATTCTTTTTATGTAAAGCAACAGATTAGTCATTTTGTACCAAAAGACTTGAATAAAAGAAAAAAATGAAAGAAAGTGAAAAATAGCATGCTTCAGTCTGTGTTCTATCGATATTGGTTCTTTCTTTAGAGGTAGGTAGTATGTTTCATCAACAATCCTTTGGGATTGTCTTGGATCATGGTATTTCTGAGAATAGTTAAGTAATATACTGTTCTTGATCAAACAATATTGCTATCTCTGTGCACATTGTTCTCTTGGTTCTGCTCACTTCACTATACATCAGTTCATAGAAATCTTTCCAGGCCTTTCTGAAATCATCCTGCTTGTCATTTCTCATAATACAATAATATTCCATCACCATTATGTACCACAGCTTGTTTAGCCATTCCCCAATTAATGGGCATTCCTTTGATTTTCAATTTTGAGCTACCATAAAAAGAGCTGCTAGAAACATTTTTGTACAAATAGATCTTTTTCTCTTTGGGGGGATGTCTTCGGGATATAAATCTAGCAGTGGTATTGCTGGATCAAAAGGTATGCACAGTTCTATAGCCCTTTGGATATAATTTAATTGCTCTCCAAAGTGGTTGGATCTTTTTACAACTCTGCCAACAGTGGATTAGCATCCCAGCTGCCCCTATCACCTCCAACATCCAATGTTTTCTGTTTTTGTTATATTTGCCACTTTGATAGGTGTGAGGTAATATCTCAGAGTTGTTTAAATTTGCATTTCTCTGATCAATAATGATCTAGAGCATTTTTTCATATGATTATAGATAGCTCTGACTTCTTTGTTTGAAAAACTGCCTGTTCATAACCTTTGACCATTTATCGGTTATAAATTTGATTCAGTTCTCTATATATTTGATCAATGAACCTTTTTCAGAGATATTTGTTTCAAAAATTCTTTCCCAGTTTTTTCACTCCCTTGTAATCTTGGTTACATTGGTTTTGTTTGTGCAAAAACTTAAATTTTATATAATCAAAATGATCTATTTTAAATTTTGTTTTGCTCTCTATATCTTCTTTGGTCCTAAATTTTTCTTCTACCCATAAATCTGGCAGATAAATAATTTCATGCTCTCTTAATTTGCTCATGGTATCATCTTTTACTGTAAATCATGTACCCATTTTGACCTGATATAATATACATTGTGAGATATTGGTTTATACCCAGTTTCTGCCATAGTATTTTCCAGTTTTCCCAGAAGTTTTTGTCAAATAATGAGTTTTTGTTCCAAAATCTTGGATTAAAGCAATATTTTTAAACTTATCAGTGAATCAGGACATAAAATAGACACTTTTTGTATACATAAAATTTTAAAGTACACAAATAAAACTAATAAAGCTAAAAATAAAAGGAAATCAGATAAATAGGGAATAAAATCTATGAAACAAGTTCCTTTAATAAATATTTCATTTCCAAGATATATAAGAAACTGATTCAAATTCATGAGTCATTCCACAATTGATAAATAATCAAAATGTTTAAATAGGCAGTTTTCAAATGAAAAAATCTAAACTATCAATAGCTATATATGTATATAGATATGATATGTAACATCTTTTAAATTGTATATATATATATATATTCTGAAACATTAATAATTAGAGAAGTAAAATTAAAACAAGTCTAAGCTTCCACTTCACACTCATCAAAATTTGACAAAAAGAAGAAAGAAAAATCATAATTTTTGAAGGGCACAAGAAAATAGGCACATCAACGATAGGATTTTGAGTTGGTATATGACTAATGTGAGAGAGATAGATAAGAGAAAGGGAGAGAAGGAGAAAGGGAAAGGGAACAAAAAATATTAGTCTTTTTTCACCTTTCTATCAGGATGTGGGTATCTTGCTTCATCACTGGCCCTCTGGAATCATAGTTGGTGATCAAATTTTCAGATTTCTTTAGTCTTTCAAAATAGTTTATCTTTACAATGCTATTATTTAAATTATTCTCCTTATTCTGTTCATGTTACTCTGCATCAGTTTGTAGGTCTTCCCAGGTTTCTCTGAAGCCATTCTTTTTGTCATTTCTTACAGCACAATAATGTTCAATTACATTCATATATCATAATGTATAGTGTATGAGCATAGTACATGGACAATGTAGGAATTTATTTTGCTTCATCATGCATATTTTTAATAAGCAGCAGTGGGGGTAAATAGTAAATTAAAAGAAAATATCACGTGCAGCTAGCTGGCACAGTGAATAAAGCACTGGCCTTGAATTCAGGACAACCTGAGTTCAAATCCAGCCTCAGACACTTGACACTTAACTAGCTGTGTGACCCTGGGCAAGTCACTTAACCCTCATTGCCCTGCCAAAAAAAAAAAAAAGGTAAAATATCTCTCTTGAAAGAGAGGACATAGCCTAGATGGCTTGAGGATTAAGCAGGATGTTTTGAACAAAAGACATGGGGAGTTGAAGAGAGAGATAATCAGGGCTAGGAAAAGTTTGCTGTGTCCTAATAAGGGCCCATTTAACTTCAGATAAGAAATCTAAAGTGAATTCAGTCAGGACATAGTTGTTCTGTGACTTCTACCAGCAACATTTTACCATATGGGAGGAAGAATAGGGAAAGAAAATGGTTCGAGTAATCTAGGGATGGTGTTTAAAAATTCAATGCACAGGGGACAGCTCGGTGGCACAGTGGATAAAGCACCAGCCCTGGATTCAGGAGGACCTGAGTTCAAATCCATAACAGACACTTGACATTTATTAGCTGTGTGACCCTGGGCAAGTCGCTTAAGGCTCATTGCCACACAAAAAAAAAAAAAGAAAGAAAAAAAAAGAAAAGAAAAGAAATCAATGCACAGAAATAATACATTGGGCATCAGACTCAATGGAAGAACATATTTTCAAATTTACCTAGTTAAATATAGGTTCAAGATTCTGAAGGACAAAAAGTGAGGCAAGAGTGTTGATATTCACTGAGTCATATGACTCAGAATTGCAGGAAGGGTAGAGAAAAGACTTTGAGGAGTGAGCTATAGAGTGTTGTGTTGAAAGAAAAATGGAATTTAGTATTCATCTGAGGGTGGAAGTTCAGATGGGATATATGAAGATAGATCTATTACTGAAGTGGGGGGAGGGTCATGCATGGTACAAGAAGTAGGATATTAATAAAGAATAATAGTGTTCTCTATGATTGAGAAGATAGAATAGACAATGTAACACATAGATGTCTTCTCATACAGATCACCCAAACTTAGTGGGAAGTAGCTAGATTATTTCCCAGGGATGTTATATTTTATTAAAACAACAATAATAACAAATTCTATAAAGTGGGGGAATCTCATATATTAAAAACATGGACTCTATTTAAAAAATACATAGACAAGAGGGCAGCTGAGTAGCTCAGTGGATAGAGTGCTGGGTCTGGAGCCAGGAAAATCTGAATTCAAATTCAGACTCAGACACTCACTAGCTTTGTGACTCTGGGAAAGTCATTTAACCCCTGTTGACCTTAATCCACTGGAGAAGGAAATGGTAAACCACTCCAGTATCTTTGCCAAGAAAACTCCATATGCTATTACAAAGAGTCAGGCACTGCTGAAATACAACAGCAGTGACAAGGAGGATAGAGAACATTGAACTAAGGAGGTCACCAAGTTGAGATTGGACAATCACTTGTTTGGGGTGCTATAGAGATTCTTGTTTAGAGAAGATTTGGATTAGCTAACCTCTGAAGTCTGGTACTACTCTGAGATTCTGTGATTCTACACTCACCTAGAAATACTTAGTGTGAGAGATTTTAGTTCATTGCTTCTGAGCAATCTATCTCTATATTCTGCTACATAGCTCTGCTCATGGCAAACACATTAAAATGGGGGTGAAAAGTTGAGTTAATAGAGTCACTGCTTTCTTGAAATGGTTTCTGAGAGGGTTTGACATTAAGGCTTGCAGCATAAAGGGATAATTTATTTAAAATATACACTAGATAATCTGTAAGTAGCCACTGTATCTCCCATCATATCTTTTTTCATTACTTCTGGTTTTTATTTGTTACTTCATGAGAGGATTCAAACAATTTCAATAACCTGAAACTAAACCTTCTTAATATAATTTCTTCCTCCTTCTGGATATGGGCCTTTGTCTAGCTTTATCTATATCAACTTTACCAGAAATTCTTGCTTTATTTATATTATCCTCCTGTGTTTCTAGTGGCCCCTTGGGGAGCTTCAAGGCACCAAGGAGGATGATAGGAGTTGGAATGAAAAAAAAAAAAGTGTGAATGTTTATCCCTAGTTTCAAGTGGAGCATAGCTTTCATACCCTAAAGAAAAAAGAGAAGAATGAAATTCAGTTACACTAATGTGGATAGATGTAAGGGCTATAGGAAAGGCTTGAGAAGAAATTCTTTAAAGCTGCTTGAATAGCTGTTGTTGTTGTTGTTGTTGTTGTTTATGCTTGCTGGTGAGAATATAAGGCTAACAAAAAATAGAGCCAGAAATGGGTTGACTAGTCTTAAGACACCTTGACCTGACCAATCTCATTTTAAAGGAACAGTGTCACTTACATGATGAAGTAGACACATCAACCACAGCAAAAATGGCAGGATGTCCAATAGTAGCTGCAGCAGGAAACAGATTACAGCTACATGTTGGAATACAGTAAAAAGCAGTGGGGAACAAAAAAAAAAAAACAGTGGAGAGGCAAAGCCTCCAAGTCACTAAAGGAGTGGGTGGCAGCTGGACCAGCAGCTATGGAGTGGCAGGGGTTCCTGCATCATGGTAAAGAAATGGAAAAGGCTGAGAAAATGACAAACAAAATATAAAGTCACAGCATGAAGGAGCAAAAACAGAATTTACCTTTCACTAGTACTTTGAATCATGAGACCCAGGTAGTTCATAAAGCAAAGGACCAAAGGAGACAGTTGTTGGACTTAAATTTCTCCCCTTACTCAATTACTTAGGAGGGCTTCAACTCCCAGACAATGCTACATGTCTAAAGTAGTTATTTTGCTTCCTGGGGGAAGGAGAGATCACCAGAGGGGAAAGTTTACCTGACTGTCTATGGGCTCAAGAATGAATCCCCTTTTCTATATTTTGTTTTATGTAATAAACTTGTTCTCTGTTTCTTGTCTTTCTAGCTAGCAAAGGAACTAGAGACAGTGATATGAGGGAAAACTATAGTCAAAATATTAAATTCTCAAAGGAACTCTACATGGGGACATAAACTAAATTGTATACAATTACTGAGAAAGGACCAAAAATATAAATCCAATCTCTATAAACCTAGTGCTTTGGTTTTGGAATATTCCTTAACTGTGAAAGTTGATGAAATAGATTGTAACATATTTTTTTTCAAAATTGGAACAAATCAAGCTCACAGATTCAAAGAGTAATCTTAAATGGAATTGTACATGGAATAATTATTTCATTTTAACTTTACTCTCATATGGTACAGGATAGAGAGGAATATTTTTAAAGGTCCAAAGGGATTCTACATAGCTCATTTTTCTTACTCTGCAGGTACACTATAAATGCACCACATTATCAAAACCTTCAAAACATTTTAAGGCTCAACTGAAAAGAGAGTGGAAGATGAATTAGTAATGAAAGCAATTAGTAAAGATTAAATAATAATGAAACCCTCTGATATGGACCAGGAAAAAATTGCTTTTCTCTGTCATGCATACTCATAGTAATTACCATATTTAGATGTTCTTTGCTTTCAAACAGCCTAAAAATAAAAAAGTTAGTCCATTCCAAATATGAGATTATCATCTAATCCTTGGATTGTATGAAACTAACTAGTTAATACCATATAGCATTCAAAACTTCAAACATTACTTTTTTTTAAAGAATACAATAGTATTATAGTGTCCCCTCTGGGCATGTGTCAAAGCCTATCTTTCCACTATCTTAACCACTATCCAGAATGAGGTTATGAATAGTATATAGGAAGTCAGCAAATAGGATACAAAATATTTTCAACAACAAAGTTAAAAGTGTTTATCTATTAGAGATTTTATATGCAGTCTTCATGCTTTAGCATGCATCAGATGCTTGTGATTTCATTCATGTGGGTGCTCTCTTACAGTCCAAAGATTATAGACCTTCTACAACTGAATTGACAGTATATGGAATCTTCTGTGTCTGGGGAGGGGGTGACTCACCTTGTAGCTAAAGAAGATAGAAGCTTCTCTCTTGTTTTGGTAAGTGGGTTGGTTCTCAAATGACAGGCATACAGATCATCACAATGGTCATTTTTGAAGCCTTTTTTCATCTATATAAACAAAGTACATATATGAAATAGCTCCATGTATAGTGAAAAAACCTAGAGTGTATGATATCCACATTGAAAACAGTCCTATGTTTAAATCAATACAATAATGTCAAGAACAATTGATATTAAATGTCAAATATTTTTCAGGGAGATAATTTAAGCTCATTAGAGTTCTATCTAGCCGAGAATTCATTATGAATTCTTCTAAACAGAGCTAAGTATAACTCCCAAATTAAGGAGAGTCCAAACAAAACATTTTACAAATCATTTGATTTATTTGAATGATATAAAGCTACACAGCTCCAGAGAAAAACACAATAAATAGCCCCTACACCTCAATATCAAAATATCCTTTGGACTTTAATGAAATTTTCTTAACATGTGAAGTGTATGTGTATTTATGTTTGTGTACTGTTTCTGTTGTTGTAGTAGTGTTTAGTACCCAAAGAGGAACAAAATGACATCATGATGTCAAGATCAAAGTACATTGTGTCTGACTGTGGCTGATCAGAACAATATGAACTTGGAAGGTTTTACCACAAGATGGGTACAAATTGTCCATTTGAACATTTGGTATGGAAATATCTCTAAATTTGTCCATCTCACATTTCTTTTGAGCTATAGCACTTCTGCTTTGTTCATAGAACCTAGCACCTTCTTTGATGTGGGCATGTTATGCTGGATGGTCCCATGTCAGTATCTCCTATGTCTCACATAGTTCTTAAGAGAGACCTTGAGAATGTCCTTCTATAGCTTCTTCTGATGTCTATGTGAAACTTGCCTTCTCTGAGTTCTCCATAAGATAGTCTTTTAGACAAATGTTAATTTGGCATTAAAATAATGTGGCTAGATTATTGAAATTGTGTTCTCTCCAGCAGGGTTCGAATGGTTGGTATTTCAGCTGGAGAAAGGACCTCATTGTCTGATACCTTGCCTTGCCATATGATTGTCAGAATCTTTCAAAGACAATTCTGGGCCAGAATGCTTGCAAATATCAGGATCAGTTTGGTGAAAATGGTAGGGAAATTCAGAAACTACTTAATTAAAAATGATAACTCCAGAGGGTTTACCAGCATGACAGTTCACCCTTCTACAAGAAGGAGTATTTAAATCTATTAAGTATAACATGCAAGTGAAGGTTAGAGAAATGCAAGATTCATGGTATAGTAAAAAGGCAGATGAGATTCAGTTTTATGCTGATGATAACAATCCAAAATGTTTCTATAATGCCCTAAAGGCTATTTATGGGCCAAAGACCTTTGGTGCATTGCAACTACTCACTGCTGACAGAATCATACTGATCAGTGATATGGATATGATCATGGTATGATGAGCTGAAAACGTTTATATTGTTCTCAACAGTCTGTCATGAAGCCATTGACTATATACCTCAGGATAAAGTGAATCTTTTAATAGCCAAAATTCCAACTGAAGAAGAGGTTTTGAATGCCATTAGGCTCATCTAGTGTTCAAGGAAGCAATAGAGATTGAATACTTCATATTTGAACCTGGAGGTGATATTGAACTAATAAATGAAAGTGATGACTGTAGCCAGTATTTAGGTCTACCTGTCCCCCAAAGAAGTTTTCGATGGTCTGCAGCTTTCTCTACCTACTCATCTTGGCCAGCTTTTTCTTGGCTTTTAACTCCTTCTTAAAGTGTAGTGCTGCTTCCAGGACGCACTGCTTCCAAGATACACTGTTCGAGCTACAGCCCAGGGGATGATCAGGCTTCTTCTCAGCCTGCCTGGCCTGTGAGTAACCACAGCTGCTTTCTCTTTGACCCGGAAACAGAAGTCTGATTGAACTCTGATTCTCTATAGTAAGAAGCTTGGCGTGCCTGTGCCCCTCCCACACTGGGCCACCACCACCTGATTCAGCCCACTGATTCAGAACCAGGGTGCTTTGCCCCACCTCCAGCAAAGACTGCCTCCACTTCACCCTGGCCTACCACCAAACCCCCTCACCAGTCCGGGATCAGAGCCTCAGAAGCTTCTGGCACTGAAGACTCAGGCACTCTGGAAGCACTGTCTGTTCCTGACTGGGTCTGGACTGTGCGCTGAGCTGTTCAGCCTGATCAGTAGGTGATCGCAATTGCCCTCTTTTGCTGAAAAATAATCTCACTCTGTTATTTTTTTTTTAATTTTCTTTTCAGTGAGGCAATTGGGGTTAAGTGACTTGCCCAGGGTCACACAGCTAGTAAGTGTTAAGGGTCTGAAGCCAAATTTGAACTCAGGTCCTCCTGATTCCAGGGCCGGTGCTCGATCCACTATGCCACCTAGCTGCTCCCTCACTCTGTTCTTATGTGCATTAGGCTGCTCTGGGTTTTTGTTGTTATTGCTTTTGGTTTTGTACAGCATTATTTGGGAGTGAGTGAACAGGTTTATCTGGAGCTTGTGGAAGTCACAGCTTCTCCTCTGTCATCTTGGCCTATAGCCAGTATTTAGGTAGTGCTATAAGGTTTACAAAGTGCTTTAGAAATATCAAGCTATTTTATTTTCATGACAATCCTGGGAGGTAGGTACTATCACTATGACCATTTTGCAGATAAGGAAGGCTGACAGAGGTTGAATGATTTGCCCAAGGTCAAACAGCTAATAAATATCTAAGGTTGGATTAAAACACATTTGATTCTAGGTCTAATGCTATATGTACTGAGCCACATCAGATACACCAAGCATAAACAAATGAAGGAGAAAGCTGTGGCAAAATATATCAATAAATATAGTAAGTGTCAGAGGCAGTATTTGAACCTTGGTGTTCTGAACAAGTTGAACATTGCTATGCCATGTTACATCTTGAGTACTTGATCAATAAATTTATGCTGACTAATTAATAAGTTGATCACAAGATTGGATGTCACCCTTCAAAGAGATATAAGTAAAAGCAATACTCTCCATATGTGCTACTGATTTGCTCACTAACCCATAAAGTCCTAGGAGTCTTCGAACCTACCTTTTAATTTTCAGATCAAAGAAAAGTTTAAGTGAGCCTTGTTATAAGAGCATTGAAACTAAGAATTTGGAACATATATGTTTAAAAATTGGATTTAAGTGGATAAAAGATTAATTTTGTCATTTTCAAAAGAGTATTGGGGCAGCTAGATGGTGCAGTGGATAGAGCACCGACCTTGGAGTCAGGAGTACCTGATTTCAAATCCAGCCTCAGACACTTGACACTTACTAGCTGTGTGACCCTGGGCAAGTCACTTAACCCCAATTGCCTCATCCTGCCCCCCACCCCCAAAAAGTATCTATGTTACAGTTGATAATAGTTATCACTTTTTTTTTTCAGCGCGATGAGGGTTAAATGACTTGTAAGTGTCAAGTGACTGAATCCAGGGCCAGTGCTTTATCCACTGCATCACCTAGCTGCCCAATACTTATCACTTTGACATTTAATTGATGGGATTACAGACAATGATTAAAATAAATAAATATGAAATTAGAGTTTTATGATCAGTAGTCTGGAGGGGATTGAGTATATCTGAAGAGTAGAAAGTCACAAAGTCAAGGATTCTTTGGAGTTCATTTAATATAACACCACGGGTAGACATGATGAAATGTCATTAGATTATTCTCAATATTCAGCTATCTGATATCATAGGAATCCTGTTTCAGAAGCAGTGAAAGAGTTAACTAATAAATCATGGGAAATATCCGGTCGTAGAGAAATATTAAATGTCCATTAATAAACTGAAAATAGGTAGACAGATAGATATATAGATTCATAGATTCACATTAAATAAAAATAACAATGCTTTTTATGGGTTACAAAACTAGGAATGTGGATTTTCATTTTTTAAATAGAGCATTTCCCCTTATTTTCTCCTTCTTATTTTTGCATTTCTTAATTTCATTGAGATAAAAGTCATTGATCAATTACTCAATGGACAAAATTCCTACCCTAAATAAGCTAATGTTTGTGTAGCAAATGCCGATTTTGATGCACTGGGCTTACACTGAGGAATGTTTGGGGAGATTGAAGAATTGTCTATTAATCTTGGTCTGTTTAGACTATCTGAATAATTCATATCCCAAACTTCTCCAAAAGGGAAAAAAGTATATGGATCATTCTCTTAATTTTCTACTTCATATTTCCTAAATAAATACAACATAAGCATTAAATGGACTGTTTTCTTTTGCTTAATTTGTCCTTTATATTTAAGGAGAATCATTCTGTTGTCATAAAGTCAATTCAACAAGTGTCTATTAAACACCTACTATGTGCTAGGAACTGTGTTAGCTACTAGGGGTACAAAGAGAAAAATTGAACAGTCCCTGTCCTCAAGGGACTTATAAGCTATTACTGTTTTGGATTTATTTTCCCTTTACTAAGTAAAAAGATATTATAAAAAAGATATGATAAACATTTTACATCAATAAGGGGTAGCTTTCTAGAAAGTATGAGTTTTCAAGATCTCAAAGTAAGAATAAAAACACATCAAGAAAGTTGGGATTATATATATATATATATATATATAAAACCTATATCAGATTACCTGCTGACTAGGGGAGGGGGGAGGGAGGGAGAAAAATCTGAAATTGTAAAGCTTGTATAAAAAAAGATGAGAACTATCTTTACATGTAATGGAAAAAAATAAAATACTTTATTAATTAAAAAAATAATTTTCAGAATTTTACCTTTTTTGCATTAAAAATGATTTAATGTTAAAAAAAAGGAAAGTTGGGATAAGCAAATCAAATAATATAAATGAATACTTGACCTTAAAAAGAAGAAAATCAGGTGAAGAAGAAAGGGGAGACACATTCCAGTATAGGAAATAAATCAAATGGAAATTAAATATAAGTACTATCATACAAAACTGCATAAAGCACCATTATACAATGTATGGGCCTGGGCCTTTGAGCAAAATTTTCATAAATACTGCATCCTTAGTCTTTTAATTGCATAAAAAGTAATTGATGATGTAATTCTTATGGGCCTTCCTGAAATTCAAGGGCTAGAGAATTTACAACTGTGGAATTAAATATAAAGAGATTGGGTTTGATTTAGAGAATGATTGGAAACCACTGGAAGGGTCTTGAAAAAGTGAATTAGTGCCCTCAGATAAGAAAGATGATTTAGATGGAAGTACTTTAAAGTGATATCAGACTGGTAGTAAGAAATTGAGTGATGTGAAGATTAAACTAAGTAGAATATGGAATATACCAGATTAGCCCAAGCTTTGATTTTTTCAGTAACCCAAAGAATAGATTGAAACACACATACATGCACACACATATGCAAAATATATTGTACATATGCCTAATCCTAATTAAGCAGATGATATTATATGTGCTATCAAACTGAAGAATAAGTAGCTTAAATGCTTAAGAATGAACTGTAGATCACTGAATGAATTACAATTACCAGCAGTCTTTATCAGAGTATTACTTTGTGTCAAGAATATTTTTCATATATATGAAACAGATGTGATATATCCAATGTTTTAGTGCTATTATTTGTTGTCCAATAATGTACACAGAACTGTTTGTTTCCATTTTTTTACATAATTCCTTATTTTGCCAGCTCTCTACAAATAAGAAAAACTAGCCTATTTGATCTTCCCCATGCATAAAATCCCATTTCTCTTTTCTGTGCCTTTACTCAGACTGTCCCTCATTCCTGGGAGGTCCTCTCTCCTCCCCACCATCACATAAAATCCCTAGCTCCCTTCAAACCTCAATTCAAATGCCAGCTGCTACATGAGGCCTTTCTTAATCTCCTTATTTTTCAATGTCTATGATTCCCATATTTCTGCTTACTTTGAATATATTTTGCATTGCCTTTTTTTAAACATGTTTCCTTTCAGTAGAATATATGCTCCTTGAGAACAGGGAATGTTTTCATTCTTGTCTTTAGATTCCCAGGATTTTTGCAATACCTGGCACCCCTTATACACAAAATGTTCATTGAATAAATAGATAAATGGTTTATATAATGGTCATTACAAGATAAATTCAGTTCAATAAATTTAAATGTATTTTTGTGTTTATAGAACTCTGAGTATTTTCTTCTCATACATGAACATAATGGTAGAAAAATGTGACTATATATATTGGGACCAACTTGAGGATCTTGAATATCAGTTTGACAAGTTTTAATTTTTATATTATCTTGCAAAGATTGATGAGGAGTTAAATGTCTGTTAGTAGCAAAATGACAAGATAGAAAACTTATTAAGTATAGATTACTCTAAGCAGTATGCAGGATGGATTTTTAAAAATAATTTTGATAATAGATGTGGTACCAAAGTGGTGAGCAGCTAGATGACTCAATGGATAGAACACTGGGCTTGGAATCAGGAAGAAGACATCTTCATGAGTTCAAATCTGGCTTCAGAACTGTATTATCCATGTGACCCTAGGCAAGTCACATAACCATTTTTGACTGTTTTCTCATCTGTAAAATGAGTGGAGAAAGAAATGGCAAACAACTCCATTATCTTTGCCAAGAAAAACCCAAATGGGGTCATGAAGAGGTGGCCACAACTCAAACAACTGAACAACAAAAACTGCCATGAGTAGACAGTGTAATATAGTGGATAGAGTTCTAGCTTAGGCACTATATTGAGTCACTTAGCCTCTAAGTATTGTAATAAAAACCCTAGGTATTTACTAAGTCATATACATTTACAATCTGCACCATAGAAAGGAACTCCCATATAGGGAGTTAAACTGCCCAATGATGGAAAATAACAGATCATTCACACATGACATTCATGTATAAAATATCTTGGTTTTTGCTTTACTGTTTGTGTTTCTATTCACAGAAATTAGCTTCCCTCATATTCTGGATTTCTCACTAGAGATGAGACACATATGGTTTACCCTAATTCCTGATATCTGCCTCACCCTTTTTTGAAATACTTTTTTCAAGAATTAGGTAAGAATGATTTCATCTTCAAACGGTATTCAAGTACCAAGGCCAGACACATAGGCCAAGCACCATTCTTTCCCCTTACGAAAATTAGCTTCAGTTAAAAAAGTAGTGGGGGTTGGGGGAAGTTTGTATTAGTACTCTTTCACCTTTCTCCAAGGCCTCTCTACTAGGGGTAGAGGTGTGTGTGTGTGTGTGTGTGTGTGTGTGTGTGTGTCTTGGGAAGGAGCAGAAGCAAGTGTAGATGAATGTATACATATAAAGACTTATGAGAGGGGCAGCTAAGTGGTTCATTGGATAGAGCACCAGCCCTGGATTCAGGAGGACCTGAGTTCAAATCTGGCATCAGACACTTAATACTTACTAACTGTGTGACCCTGGGCAAGTCACTTAACCCCAATTGCCAAAACATAAATACATACATAAATAAATAAATAAATGAATGAATGAATGAATGAATGAATGAATGAATGAATAAATAAATAAATAAATAAATAAATAAAATGATTTATGAGAGTGGGAAGGTAGATTCACTCAGTACTAAGTCCTGATTGCTTATGTATTCCGGATGACATGTTGATAGAACCCAAGAAGTTCCCAGTTATCTGGAATATATTATTGAGTATGATGCCTGGATATTCATAGTACTGGCTCAGGCCATAATGGTGACAGGGAAGATCAAGACACAAACTCAGAAGAGGACAACATAAGGGAATCAATGGAGCTGAACTGTTTACATCCCTGAATGGGGAGATGATACATAAAAATTGTACCACTAATAATATAACTAGAAGGAATATACATAGACAGAGGATAGAGGTATAAGGTAAATTTGAGAAAATGACATAAATAATGGATGAGAAAGAAGAGTATATTAGATGTGGAAGGAAGAGAGAGGTAGAATGGTGTCAATTATTTCACATGAAGAGGTCCAAAAGATCTATTACAATGAAGAGGATGGGAGGGTAGGCAGTGGGCATCATTTGAAACTTACTCTAATCAGTATTGCCTTAAAGAGATATTAATGTGCGCAATAAGTTTAATATAGAAATTTCTCTTACCTGATAAGAAAGGAGGAGGGGAAAAAATGAAGTAAACAGGGGTAGGGAAACTGACAGAGGAAGGACAGACCAGGGTAGGTAGTAGACAGAAACAAAACACTGGCAAGGAGGGAAAGGGTGAAAGCAGGGAAAGAAAAAACAGGATGAAAAATAGGATGGAGGGAAATATAGTTAGTAAACATAACTGTAAATGTGAATGGGATAAACTTTCCCACAAAATCCTTTTATGACACAAATATAGTGCTAATACATAAACCAGGAAGAGCTAAAACAGAGAACAAAAGTTATAGACCCAATTTCCCTACTGAATATCATGAAAACTTTTGAACAAAATACTAGCAAGGCAATTACAGCAATATATCACAAGGATTATACACCATGACCAGGTGGAATTTATACCAGGAATGTGGGTTTGATTCAATATTAGGAAAATGATCAACATAATTGACCATATCAATAACAAAACTAATAGAAATCACATGATTATCTCAGTAGATGCAGAAACAGCTTTTGAGAAGATATATCACCCATTCCTATTTTTAAAACACAAGATAGCATAGGAATAAAGGGAACATTCCTTAGAATGATAAGTAGTATATATCTAAAACCATCAGCAAGCATTATTTGTAATGCGGATAAACTAGAAGCCTTCCTAGTAAGAACAGGGGTGAAGCAAGGATACCCATTTTGACCAATATTATTCAACATTGTACTAGAATTGTTAGCTGTAGCAATAAAAGAAGAAAAAGACATTGTAGGAATTAGAATAGGCAATGAGAAAACAAAACAATCACTCTTTGCAGATTTATATGAGTATAATTAGAGAACTCTAAACAATCAACTAAAAGACTACTTTAAGTAATGAACAACTTTAGCAAAGTTGCAGGATATAAATAAACCTACATAAATCATCAGCATTTCTTTATATGACCAACAAAGCCCAGCAGAAGAGATAGAAAATACAAATGAAGGTTGCTAGGAATACCAGATCTCAAACTATATTATAAAACAATAGTCATTAAAACTGTCTATTACTGGCTAAGAAATAGGGTCAGTGAAATCAGTGGATTAGTAGAATAGATCAAGTATACAAGATACAGTAGTAAATGACCATAGTAACATAAAGACACCAACCTTTGGGATAAGAACTCAATATTTGACACAGACTACTGAGAAAATAAGAACACAATAAGAAACAATTAGATATAGACCAACATCTCATACCATACACCAAGATAAGGTCAAATGGGTACATTATTTAGACATAAAAGGTGACACCATAAGCAAATTAGAAGGTCAAGGAATAGTCTACCTGACAGATCTATGGACAAGAGAATTGATGACCAAATAAGAAATAGAGAGCATTACAAAATATAAAATAGATAATGTTGATTATATTAAATTAAAAAGCTTTTTCATAAACAAAACCAATGCAACCAAGATAAGAAAGAAAACAAAAAACTGGGAAATATTCTTTATAGTAAGTGTCTCTGATAAAGGCCTCATTTCTCAATATATTAGGAACTGAGTCAAATTTATAAGAATACAAGCCATTCCCCAATTGACAAATGGTGAAAGGATATGAATAAGCAAATTTTCAGATGAAGAAATTCTCTAAATCACTTTTGAATAGAAAAATGCAGATTAAAACAACTCTGAGGTACCACCTCACATCTATGAGATTTGTTAATATGACCAAAAAAAAAAAAAGGAAAATGATAAATGTCAGAAAGAATGTGGGGAAAATTGGACACTAATGCACTGATGGTGGAGTTCTGAACTAATCCAACAATTCTGGAGAGCAATATGGAATTATGCCCAAAGGGCAATCAAACTATATGTACCCTCTGATCCAACAATACTGCTACTAGGATTTTATTCAAAATTTATCATCAAATGCAGAAATGATCTACATGGTCAAAAATATTATAGCAGTTTTTTTTCATGGCAGCAAAATATTGGAAATTGAGGGGATGGGGTGGACTTCCGGGGAGGAGCCAAGATGGTGGAGGAAATGCAGTGAGCTCTCAAACTTATGACATGATCACTCCAAAAAACATCGAAAAAATGCCATAGGACAATGCCTGGAGCAGCAACACCCACAGAAGAATGTGCTGAGACCAGAGTGAAGCCCAACCCCACAGTCACCCTGACACAGATCCAGTCCCAAGAAGGACTCACAAGAGAAGGAGACCTCCAGAGCCTCTGAATCAGCTAAAATGCCAGTGTCATCTGGAACTAAGCTCATAGTCTGGTGAGAGGGCTGAGCCCTTGGCAGGGGGGAGAATACAAGGGTCTATTCTGGTGCTGAGGCAGAACTTGGTTTTTTCACCCCTGCTGGGAACCAGGAGGTAGGCTTGAGTAGCAGTGGTGTAGGTGGGGGAGAGGCACAGGCTCATTGGAGCTGACAACCACAACACACAAAGCTAATTGATTAGCAAGTTGGTCTGGGGTCATCTATGGACCAGGGAACAGGCCAGGCAAGTGAAGAACCTGATCCTCCTTAAATCATACCACCTGGTACTTCTGAAGCTTGGGATACTGCAAGAAATTGAGGGGAAGGCCATCAATGGCTGAATAAGTTGTGGAATATGGATGTAATGGAATACTCTTATCAGTAAGAAATTATGTGAAGGAAGATAACTGAAAAACCTGGAAAGACTATATGAACTAATGCAAAGTAAAATGATCAGAACCAGGGAAATATTGCACATAGTATCAGCAACATTGTGTGATGAACAACTATGAATGACTCAGCTCTTCTCGGCAATACAATGATCCAAACATAAAGGAAAATGTTATCCACATCCAGATAAAGAACTTATGCCCTCTAAGTGCAGATTGAAGTATACTTTTTTCACTTATTCTTTTTCTCATTCCTTTTGCTTTTAATCTGTTCCTTCTTTCATATCTGTGACTAATATGGAAATAGGTTTTAAATGTCAGCACATGTATAACCTATATCAAATTGCATACCATTTTAGGAAGAGAGAAGGGAAAGAAGAGAGGGAGAAAAATTTGGAACTCAAAGTCTTGTAGAAATGAATGCTAAAAGGTACCTTGACATGTAATTTGGGAAAAGTAAAATACTATTAATTTTTTAAAAAAAGAATATGAGTTTCATCATGTGGTTCCAGGAAAGTAACACAGTGGCATAGAAAATGAACCAGACTGATCTATTTTAAATACTTCTAGGAAAAAATAATAATAGCAGTTCTGTGTTGTATTATTGTGGCTACTATTATTAATCAAGAGCTATGTTTTCATTGGTATGAGAAACTCCCAGTGTGGAAATTCCTTCTCATGTAGAGACTCATCTTGGCAACTTGTTTGAATAATAGTCTTTAAAAGTTTGGACCTATGCCCAAAGAGTTATTAAACTACCTATACCCTTTGACCCAGCAATACCACTATTAGGTCTTTTTTCCAAAAATCATTAGGGGAAAAGGAAAAGAAGCTGTAGCTTCTAAAATGTTTATAACAGTTCTCTTTGTGGTGGCAAAAACTTTAAATTTGGGGGATGCCTGTAAAATGGAGAATGACTGAAGTTGTGGTATATGATTGTGATGGAATATTACTATGCTATAAGAAATGATGAGCTCAATGGTCTTAGAAAAACATGGAAAGACTTGCATGAAATAATGAACAGCAACATAAGCAGAATCAAGAGCACATTGTATACAGTAGTAACAATATTATTTTAAGAATGATTTTGAATGAATAAGTTATTTTGACTATTATAAATACCCATATTAACTTAAAAGCACATTTGAAGAAAATCTCTATCTGTATCCAGAGAAAGAACTGAAAAATCGAAATACATATAGAATAATTTTGCATACACACATTAGATAGATGATAGATATATAGATACATAGATAGAGCGTATGTGCATGTGTACACATATGCAACTATTGTTCAGGTCCTCAATTAAATCATCCAGAGAGAAACATGTTGCTTCATCTCCCAATATCTCTTAATATTGTATGACTATGGAGTGAACATACAGGTAGGTCATTGGATATCTCTCATTCTTGATCCATTATGCACCCATATTACTTCAAGTCATATAATACTCTGATTATCCACTTTATACCTCTTCTCCTGCACAAGAATTCATTGGTAATACGTTTTAAAGTACTCATACGTATGCAAGTCTATTATCCTCTTAGTGATCTATAATTTTAATTCTTCAGAAACTGAGCATCCAAGACTTATAGCGAAATGACATCATTAAAGACTACCAGTGTTAAAAAAAAAATAAATAAATACGCACCATTGTTTCAGTGAGAATCTTGAAGCCATTAAAAGGCAATCTCCCATAAGCAATCTAAACCATTCTCCTATTCACAAACCCGTTAACAAAAGTGACTATTGATTTCATATTTGATGAGACCACAATATCACCATATTTTTGATATTTTGACTCTTTTATGTATCTGTGAGTTCAACAATGTGGGTACTACACCAATAAAGATTGCAGCCCATTCATTTTGTTCCATTCTATGTGATTCTTGTAACTGTCTCTCCACAAATCATATAGAGTCCATTGTATTATAGCAGTTGCTATTTTAGCTAATAAGATCATAGATTTAAGGATTGGAGGGGCTTTTTGAAGTGCTATCCAACTCCCACATCTTGTGGTTAAAGAAACTGAGTACCACAAAGGATGTTACTTTTCCAAGGTTGTAGAGTTGATAAGACAAGGCAAAACCTTAATTTTAGCCCAGATCCTCTGACTCCAAATTCAGAGAACTTTCTGTCATACGAACCTACCAAAACCTCATAGCAGAACTACCTGACATTCTGAAGATCTTCCTATCTTTTATTTTCATTACATATATAACCACCTTTTCCAAGCTTGCATTATACTGATAAAAGATGTTTATACTAATCATAAATTATTGCACTGCCCTTTTGTTTATTCTGTAATTTCAATGTTTCCTAAATCCTGGAGTCCCGTGATTTATAACAATGCTATTTCACCAGTAAAACAGTGCTAAAGTGAAGGAATTTTTCCAACATATTACACCATATTTCAGGAAATTGAAACTGGATACATGACATAAATACTTAAAATTATAACATTTTTTAAATTAGGAAATAGAGAAAAGACCTTCCACCATAATGGCTGGGGGTAGGGTTATTTTTTTTTTTACAAAAAAAGGAAAGAGTTGGTGGCAAAAGATAAAATTGATCATTTTGGTTACATAAAATTAAACATCTTCTGCATAAACTATATTAATGCAACTAAGGGTAAAAATGAAATCATTTGACTAGAGAAAAAAATCTTTGTATCAACTATATCTCTTTGATAACCATCTAATACTCAAGATATATAAGCAATTGGATAACTGACAGAACTACATCAGAACAAAAGACATTCAACAAAAGTTAAGTGGTCAAAGGTTATAAATAAGCAGTTTCCAAAAGTACAATTGGAAACAACCATATTGTTTCAAATTTCTGCTAAGAACTGAAATGCCAATTTAAAAAAACTATGGTTTCACCTTACACTCAGAAATGAATAAAAATGTTTAAATATGAAAACTGTAACTATTCTAGGTGGTATGGGGGGGAAATGAACACACTAATAAACTGTTAGGAGAGCTTCCAATTGGTCTGAATTTTATGGTAGCTAATTTGGAATTATGTGAAAAAAATGAATAAAATGCCTATGTCCTTTAACCTAGATATCCCACTGCTAGGCATCTGTCCCAAGAAGAACAATGATAAAAATATGGAACACATTATACACCAAGATGTTTATGGCATCCTTTTCTAAACAAAAAACAGGAAAGAAAATTCATGTTTATCAATGAACTAATGGCTAATTGTGGTAAAAATGTAATAGAATATTACTGTGTTGTAAGAAACTATTGTTATGATGAATGCAGAGAAGCATAGGTAGACATATGAACTGATAAAAAGTGAAATAAGTATAATGGAGAAAAAAGATATACATATATATTTATTAAAATATAAAGGAAAGGGACAACTAGGTGGTGCAGTGGATAGAGTACCGGCCCTGGAGTCAGGAGTACCTGAGTTCAAATCCGGCCTCAGACACTTAACACTTACTAGCTGTGTGACCTTGGGCAAGTCACTTAACCCCAATTGCCTCACCAAAAAAAAAAATATACACACACACACACACACACACACACATATAAAGGAAAGACTAACAATGACAAGATGAGTGAAACTGAATGCTGAGAAATTAAAATGATCAAACTTGGAAACAGATGAGAGATATAAAAAGGTACCTTCAATACCCAAAACAAGGACAAAGTGGGGACCCATAATGGACATATTGAGGTACACATACCATGTATCTTTGCTATATTTCCACTAAATTGGTATTACCCTTTATTAATAATAATAAATTTTAAATAAATATAATTATCACTCAATTAAATATGTTATATTTCTTTTTTTATATGAACTTGTCTCAAACATGAAAATGTAAGCACCTTGTGAGTAGAGATGTTTCATTTTTAAAACATTTGTATCCCTAGCTCCTAGTATAGTGTCTTGCTCATAGCAGGTGACAAATAAAGACTTGGTGAAAAGTTAGGCTTTGTCTAAGTTCCTTGAATTCTAAAACTCAACACGATACTTCCCTGTCATCCACTTTCCCTAATAACTTTGAAGCCAGTCCTTTTTAGGAATCACAGTGTTTTAATGTGTTTAACACCCACATCATTCTTTTAAACTTCAATTTTCAGGAAGTATTACCCTTGTTTCTACTAGTCTTCTTTAGCAACAATTGGGGAGAACTTTAGTCTTGTTCTCTATGGTTATAATACCTTAGTAATGTCAGGTTATTTAATATTCACATACTCTCTTATCTTCCAGATAGGCATTTATATGGTGACATTCTGATTCTGAGGCCAGCATTATGAGATAATGAACTTAAATAACATTGAAATTTTTGTGAAAATTTTAAAAAAAGAGAGAACTAAATTTGAGCTGGAGTTATTATGATGATGACTTTTTTATTATAATGAAGTACCCACATCATCCGTCATTTTTTATTATGTTTGGATGGAAGCAATTAGGCAAATTTTCATGATACAAAAGCCTTTTTTCCTTTTCTTTTTCTTATACAAAAAATAACAGATCCCTCACGAGAACTCCTTTGATCATGGAGTGAAGGCTGTGTGAAACTTTTGTGTTGAAGAGGACTCCAAGAGTGTAGCATTTAAATTCAAAGACAGAAACAGCAGAAAGAAATAGATACAATCCCAGTGGCAAATTCTAATAGCAAACTATTCTCAATGTACAAATGCAAAAAGTGAAAGAATTCTCTTTAAAGTCTTTAATATATCCTATGGCAACAATAACTTGCATTCACATTCATAAGTATTCTTCATTTTAAAGGATACTGAAGCCTTTTATTAGATGTTGAGGGCTGAGCTAATGTCACAGTGATACACACCTGTAGTTTCTATGTTTCAAGGAACTATACAAAGAACCAAAAGCTTATACCTCAAAATTATCCCCTTAAGGTAGATTTCAGTTTCAGGATAACAAAAATGTGACTACTAGATACTGAATTATAAGCTACAATGAATTAGGGGTAAAATTTATAACTCTCATGTATAAAAATATAGCTGAAGACCTATTTAATCTTATTCTGCTTGAAACACTATAAACCAGTTTTTTCTTTATTTTTCATTTTCTATGTCTAGTGCATGACCAAAAAATCAATTCAATTCAGCAATCATTTTAAAGCACTTATAATATGTCAGATATGCTGAAAAGTAGCATGGGATAGTGGATAGAGAGTTGATTGTGTCCCAAGAGGACCTAGATTCAAATCTTACCCTCCCCTTTACTTCTCAATCCCATACATAACTGGCTATGTATGCCTGAGCAAATCTCTTCAACTCTCTGTGTCTTCAGGGAACTCTTTAAGATTATAAATTACCAAGCATGGGCTAATGTGCATTGGTAGTGGGAGTTTCTTTACTGTATTTTCCCTAAACCAATGAAATCACAGTTCTTATGTCCCCTCAAACTTTTAGATAATAGCAGGCAAGAAACAAGCATTTATTATTGATTAGGTGTTTATTAAGCTAAGGTCTTTCTCAGGTATCAGTTTGTCTGAGGCAACTCCCATTCAGTAATTAAAGGCTACTACATCCAGGGCCATTGCCAGTCACCTTGACCTATGTTTTGCCACTGGATTCCCATGGCACTAGAGGAGAGAATGAAGCTGATGACTTTGTGTGGCTCTGCCTCACTTAAATCCAATTAACTTGCAAGTCAAGATATCACCTGCTGGTGTCATTAGCCTTCTCTGAGAATGAAAAACAAATAATAACAAGGTGTTTATTATGTTACAGTTATTGTGTTAAGCTCCAGGGATACAAATACAAGCAAAAGCACAAACAGCCGCCATCCTCAATAAGCTTACATTCTAATGTGGTGGCTAAAGACAACACATAAAAGGGAACTGAAGTCGGGGGTAGATGGTAATCATATAGGTACAATGTAGCAAAGTCTGAAGAAAGTCAGAAGTATAGCTGGGAGAGAAATGAAGTATGACTGCCCTGGGCTCACCTCTAAAGTGAAGGAGCTCAGAAATTAGAGAAGAGCACCAGCATGGGAACAGCATGTTACAGGATGAGAAGGCCTTAGGCACTGAGCAAAGTTCCAGATTGAGAAGGCAGCTGAGTCATGGTAACATGGTACAGAGCAGGATTTCTTAAAGTTTTTCTACCCAGGACCCCTTTTCACCAGTGAAATTTTTATATGATCCCGAGCATATAGGTAAATAAAATAGGTATACTTAACTTTTTACTGTTGCCAAATTTTTCATGACCTTCACATTTAGTTATGAGACCACATATGGGGTTGTGACCCACAGTTTAAGAAGCTTTGGTATAGGGGGGGCAGCTAGGTGGCACAGTGGATAAAGCACTGGCCCTGGATTCAGGAGGACCTGAGTTCAAATGCAGTCTCAGATACTTGACACTTACTAGCTGTGTGACCCTGGGCAAGTCACTTAACCCTCATTGCCTCTCAAAAAAAAAAAAAAAGATGTTTTGATATGGAGTCAGAAGCATAGCCAAGAGATCAATGAAATGTGATGGATGACCCCATGTTTATTGTTCACAGTGAGTTTAGCTATAGAATAAGAAATAAATTCAACAAGGACAAGGACTAAGGACATCTTGAGTTGACTGCATCTACTAAATCCCATCAGGGCAATCTAACGGACAAGTTCCTGATACACAAAAATGAAATAACTGCGGCCCTTTAATAGCATATTCTGCTTGTGGGAAACAATATGTAAACAGATAAATACAAAATGCATACAAAGAAAAATTATGTTTTAAATTGTAGGACCCTTAAAGATTTGAGATCTATATCTATAAAGGAAAGATGCCACATAACTGAAAGGGGGAAGAAATTATTTTTTTAAAAAACCCTTTGTCAACTTTCAGAAAAGTTTAATTACTGAAAAATTTCCAAAAAAGAAAAAGAAAAATTTCTAATTTTTGGATTTAGTAAAGTATTCATCTTTTATATAATTCCTCAGCCATTCAAGTGATGAGATTCCAATGATGAAACATAAAGCCTATATTCCCTGTTTAAAGGTATACAAACCACTTTAATACAGCTCCATTTCCCTTTTATTACTTCCATTTATTGGGTACATTGTGCAATCTGCCTCCAAATGTTTCTATTTCTTGAAAATTTCACAAACCTTAATCTTACCTTCTTTCTATTGTTCTGTGCTGGACCTTCTTAAAAAATAGAAACTTATAACCTAACAACAGAAACTTTTAATTTTTACCTGCATTAAGAAATAAAGGATTAAAATGGAAATCAGTGTTCCACATAATGTAGGACTGTATCCAGTTTATCTACCTTGCCTCTAGAAACAGAGAGAATGTCAAAGACATGGAGAATTGTCTGCTTAGTTGTCAGGTACTGCTTTTGGAGAGTTATTGTGATTTCTTTATCAATAATTGGGCAATACTCCTAGGATTTCTCCTCCCTCTGTAAATCTTCATGTTACTAAGCACTTTTATCTTAGATCAGGCTTCTCAGTTTCCACTTGAAGGATAACTATCATTCTTTATTCATTCCCTTCAGGAAATATAGTATATAATGAGTGAAACATCTACTTATAGTTTTTTTCCCTGTTCTTATGTTGTTTTCTTTTTTTTTTAATTTAAAATATTCCCAGTCTTCTGAGGCATGAACAAATAATTAAATGGATCTACAAGCTCTCTGATATAGTTAAATGGGATACTTAAATATATATATATATATACACATACATGCATATCTCCCTATGTATGTCTATGCTTATGTGTAGGTATGAATGTGCCTGTAGGTCTACACATATGTATATTTGTGTGTGCGCGCGCGCACGCACACACACACACACAATCCAAAAACCTTTTCAGACAGTAGAGAAACTCCTCATGCTTCTCTTTGTTCTCCGCATAACAAGGCTCACTCTTGGTCCTAATCACAGCAGCAAGAGAAAGGTGAGGTTTTTGCTTTGTCAGCCAAGGAATAACTCCAATTAAAATTGCTTGTATCCCCAAATGTTGGTGCTACATCAACCCAGGGTTTCTTGGTAAATTTTCAAAATATAGTTCATGTGACTTGAATCATGTCTATCATCCCTACAGCCTTGTGTTTAACTCCCCACACATACACATATATCATGTATATTTCATAACCTCTCCCCGGCACTGCCTTTTCTCCCATTTAGTTAAATTCTCATCACCCTCAGGATCCTTATTGAGGTAGAGCAATTGGGTCTTTGTTGCCCTTTGTAAGGTCTGGTAAAAGCCAATTACATTTGGGTATTATCCAAGCGATGTAGACTGTATCCATGCACCATCCATGCCTAGTCATTTTGTGCAACTCTTGTCCTCCCCAAAATTTGTAATAAGTGGGTATGCGCAGTACAGTGAGACTTTCTTCTCTTTCTCTTGAGGTCATGAGAACTGTAGAATCTAGCAGAGAGTCATCATTGTCATCCTGTTAGCAGTCCACTTTCCTTTGTGACTTTTTGATGGCATCTTTTATGCTGTTTCCTGTTTTTAGATCCTTACTTCTTATATGTTGCAGCCAGCTTACTCTTATCATCTTACCCTGGGCCTCATTATGTCACTCTGAGTAATACTCATTTGTGGTTTCATATTATAGTTTTTCACGACCCAGTCTTACAAGACACTGGTAGAACATCAGTATTAAAAAGGATGAGTCTCTGTTTCAGGGAGAAATGTGAGGTCATTTAAGGAACTTTGTATCTTGCCTTCCGCTTCCTGTTTCATTTTGGGTTCTAAGTCATTGTTTATTTACAGTATCTATTACACATACACACACATTCACAAGTCTATTTGTGTTTTATTTTATTTTTTTGTGGAGCAATGAAAGTTAAGTGACTTTCCCAGGGTCACACAGCTAGAAAGGGTCAAGTGTCAGAGGCTGGATTTGAACTCATGTCCTTCTGAATCCAGGGCCACTGTTTTATCCACTGTGCCACCTAGCTGCCCCCAAGTCTATGTGTGTTTACAAATATATAGCAATATATTTTTTTAGGGTTTTTTTTTGCAATATATTTTTTAATGGGTCTTATAAATCTAAGCTGATTAACAGATTTCTGGGACAGAACCTTCTGAGATTTCTAATAATTCATTTGTTTCAATAAAATATATTTGCCAAATTTATGTCAATTCTCACTCAAAACCCACATAATTAAATATGCAACTTCAATAATCTATTGACATAGAATTCAGAATAATATATTTTTTTTGAGATTCCACCATGTCAAGTCAGAGTACCTGACTTGTTGAATCTCTGGGACAGGAAACTGCTGGGCCTTTGCTAGGGACAACGAAAAGATATTATGGCTAATTTAGGCAAACAAAAGAAAGCAATCATTTTGAAATTGGGAATAGAACCCCATGTTATGGAATGTTATGGGAAAAACTTGCCCTATATAAATGCAAAAACATCCATAACCTAAAATACTGACCATCATTTTAATGTTACTGCCTAAGTAACTACTTCCCTACTTCCATATGAGTCATTCCTACATAAATCAGGAATGTAAACAAAATCTTTATTTTCCCTGATTTCAAAAGAGTTCATTTGAGTTGTGCCATACTTAGATCTGACCCTTGAGGTTAGATTTTTTTTAAGATGTCAATGTTGATGATACTTTTGTTTATTTTATATAAAAATAACCCTTCTTGTATCCACTTAGCCCCAATTTTTCTCTCTCACAGATAAAGCAAAATATGTCTTACTGAATATTTAAGAGAAAAATACTTGTCTCCCTTTCTATTCTTTACCAGTAATTAGGTTTCCAGCTTATTATCTCCTGAACACTTAGATCAGCTCCACTCTTCATTTCTCTGTTTTCACTTCAACTTCTCAACAGACCTCTTATCTTGACTGGCCATGAAGGAGTCCTTATAAAAAAATATTTCTTTTTTTCTTGTTCTCCCAGGAGTTCTTTCTCTAATCGGATCCAAATTGCGATCTCACTTCTAGAAATGTCCTTCAATTCAAAGGAAAAGTAACATTTGACTAATTTAAGCTGGTATCTATTTTTGTTTCCCAAACAACTAGTATCTTTTTTTTTATGTTTGCTTTTCATTATTTATGGCTCATTACACATTGAAAACTACTGATTTCATTTCCAAAGAGTCAGCCTCACAATTTCCTCTACATCTACCTATAACTAGGCTCAGCAGGGTAGTTCTTCCCTTTCAAAGCTCATGTCTAATTGCCTACCTAGTCATTGATAAAGGGTTAGTCCAGAGTATTCCTAAGGGTATGTAGTTAGGAAAAACAAAATATTCACTGCTCTGTGTCTGTTTGTCTTCTGTCAGTCTGTCCATCTGTTTCTCTCTCTCTCTCTCTCTCTCTCTCTCTCTCTCTCTCTCTCTCTCTCTCTCTCTCTCCTCCCTCTCACTTTTTTCTCTCCTCTCTTTTTCCTACTGTCTCTACTATATTCTTTTTTTTCTTTTACCCTTAACTATTCTTCCTTGACAGGTAAAACCTACTCTTCAGAAGTAGGTTCTTATGTTTGCTTGTTTTTAATGCACCAAAAGGAAGTATAAATCATTTTTGCTATAATGAAATGCAATTGTCTACAATTGTAATGCATAATCTTGGCCTCAGACAAGGGATAGAAAATGTACCTTCCTCTATTCCTTAAAGAGATGAGGTGATAGACCATGGGTGCATAACATAGCAGAAAACATCAGACATAGTAACTATGTTTTGTCTTTTTTTTCTGTTACCGAGAAAGATAGATAAACAGATTCAAGAATTTCTCTGATACAATTTTTAAGTACCAATAAGACTAAATTTTTTAAAAGAAAGGAAAGTGAAAGTGAAAGAATAATTCCAGGGAAAAATACTTTCTTTAGAAAAAAGTGACAAATTTCTCTTGAATTACCTTATTTGGCTATAATATATCTACATTGATAAACTTGACCATATGATTACTAAACTTTCAATCCTATTGCATATACTCATTTAGGCCAAGTCTACACAGCAGCTTTCCTCTTTATTTGTGTTTTATAGACTTGGTCCAAGACTTTGTAATCAATATAAACTCTTTCTTCACATGCCTATAAGTTCCTCTGGGTAAATAAATCAACTGAGCGACTGAGATTTTAATGCCCAAAGCACTTGCAAAGTGCCTTGAAATAATTAATCAGACAAGTTCAACAAACACCCACAGAAAAGGTGGAATGCTATAATAATTAGGTCTACTTGACTGATTAGGAGTTGAGGGCACTGATATTGAGTGACTTTACTAAGGCTAACTAGAAAATTAGCTATCATAATAAACTTCAAACATAACATTTCTGATCTCTAGAGCTGTATTTAGTCCCCTAATATCTTTGATAGCATTGGCAAAAAACACAAGTGGAATATACTATGAAATCTCACAATGATATATGACAGTGAAGTGGCATGGATATAATTAGAAAGCTGGCCTTGGGTTCAGGATGACTTGAGTTCAAGTCTGGCCTCTTATACTTAATGACTTTGTGATCCAAAATAAGTCATCTCAACCTTTTAGGGCTCCTAGGCAAATCCACAAGGATATAGATTACAGAGTAGTCACTGATCTACATTAGTTGAGAGAGTTATGTCACCAAGAGGAGTTCCCTACACCAGTAAAATAAAAGATCTGGACAAATTTTAAAAATAAAATCAGGGGCAGCTTGGTAGCGCAGTGGATAGAGCATCAGCCCTGGATTCAGGAGGACTTGAGTTCAAATCCAGCCTCAGACACTTAACACTTATTAGCTGTGTGACCCTGGGCAAGTCACTTAACCCCAATTGCCTCACCAAATATATATACACATATATATTTATATATACACACACACATACATATATATATATATACACATACATATATATGTATATATATGGATATGTGTGTGTGTATATATATATATACTATATGTGTGTGTGTATATATATATATATATATATAATAAAATCACACAGAAACAAACTTTTATAGTAGAAAGGACACTAATTTGGAACCTCAGGGCTTTTTATTTGATTCCTAACTCTGCAACCTAATATCTGTGTTACTGGGGGTAAGTCACTTCCTTTCTTTTGGCTTCAGTATCCCCAGCTTTGAAATGATGGTGTTTTCCTCAATACTCTTCCTGTTTGAAAGAAGAGAAGAATATAATAATTCATTTATATTTCCAAATATGTTTTACTCTGAATCTTAGAAAACCTCAGTTTCTTATCAGTCTTTGGGGGTAATAAGTGTTTAAACTATAGCTAAGCACCCACCTAATATGTCACTCTTTCTTGACATACCAAAGTTATCTAAATCCAACTACAAAAAGTATTGTTAGAAAATGAAACAACATAAATATCAAGACAGTGAATCACGTAAAACTTTCTTAATAATATTTATAAAGAATGCAAATCTGCTATACCTCTATAGTGATAGAGGGCAAGTATGATTATTTTGCATTTATATACATGCTAAAGGAAAGAGACTTTGTAGGAGAAATGGTAGGCCTCAAGGAATACCTTAGATAGTTGGGGAAATGTTTAGAAACATATGTCTTAGCTTTATATTCACCATCAAGACACAGAAAACATGCTAAGGCTCAGGATTCTATAACAACCATTTTATTTAGACATCATCAGAACTTCAAGGAGAATTTCAGCAACTGGAAGAACTTCCATCTTCAGGGCTGGGGTGAAGCAGAAACCAAGGGATACTTTGCAACTACTTACCTTACTTTGATGGATGGCTGAGCCCAGGTATTACATGTAGCATGGTTCTTATGGACAATTGCATTCCAGCAGTGCTGCCCAGACATATGTTATTTTACCATCAGTGGAATGTCACCTGGGAGAAGATGCTTAGACTGGTGATGGGATCCTGTGGGTGAGGTTGGCCCAGTAGACTTGTGGGGCTTCATTTCATCTGCCTAAGACACCATTTTCCCCTCTCCCTAATCTTTTATCTCTTATTTCTCAACCATCCATCCCCACCCCCAACCCTGGTCCCATTAGACTGAGTTTATCAGCTCCAAACAGAAACCATTCTCCTCCCATACCCACTCTGGTAGCTTAGGACAAAACTCCAGAAACTTTGTCCTTGCTAAAACTTTGTCTTCTTTAGCCATAGATCTCCATTTACTATTCCCATGACAACAATAGTATGTTTTAAGCCTCCATCTTCTAGAGCAAAGCTTCTTAAACTTTGGATTATGTGACCCATATGGGGGTCACATAATTGAATGTGGATCTGAAAAAATTTGGCATTAAATGTATGGTTTATATAACTATTTTATATATCTATGTGATGTTTAAAATCTAAATGTGTGGTCACCTTAAATTAGAAGTTTTAGCACCAGTCTTTGGGCATTAAGCATTTATTAAAGCATACTAGGTATTCACATGGAGTTCAGAAAGTTAAGAAAAGGCCTATCTAGCCTAGAGTTCCAGACTGGTCTGGTTCTTCCTCAAGTCCTCCACCATGAGCCTGCTTCAATAATGAACTCCCTTCAAACTGAGTGTGGAAGCTTTTTATAGGTCTGGAGCAGAGGCAGTCCTTACCCATAGCTTCAAGCTTGTCTTAAACCCAAACTCACTTTCAGCTCAGCTATTTCAAAGGGCTGGATTTAACTTACCACCAGGGATCCGTAATCAAGTCGGACCCCTGGATGTCTGCCAAATTCCATTATTTTAACACACCTAGATATCTGGAGTCACTTTAGAATTTCTTGGTTGTGGGGCAGCTAGATGGAGCAGTGGTTAAAGCGCTGGCCCTGGATTCAGGAGTACCTGAGTTCAAATCCAGCCTCAGACACTTGACACTTACTAGCAGTGTGACCCTGGGCAAGTCACTTCACCCCCATTGCCCCGCCAAAAAAAAAAAAAAAAAAAAAGAATTTCTTGGTTGAAAAGGTGTAGCAAGTGGTAAAAGTTTAAAAAGTCCTGTTCTAGAGTATTCATGACAATGAATTCTTATCTATCCACTTCACTAAGGAGCAGAATCCTTCACAATTTCTAAGAATTTTGGGGAAAACATAGAGTTGACCCTTACAGCTGCACTAATCAATGCTAAGTAAGGCCAAAATGTATTATTTATAATAAAGCATACCAGGCTGCTTTACAACAGTACTATTGTGCCTATACCTCCAAAATAGTCTTAAGACAATCATTAGTAGTGAAAGTAGACCAGTGCACCCACATTGTGGATCTAATGAAAAAGCAGCAAAAAGAGTAAGTTTTAGTTGGGAAGCAAAGCCAAATAATGTGTGTTTTGTCTTATATTGATTTTCTATGGACTAAGTATTAGTGCTTCTGTGGTAATGATGTCTGGCTCCAGAACATAAATCAATGGGAGACCAAGGATGCTGATTTTTCCTATTTGCACTATTTATTTTTTAACTATAAAAAGGAAAAAGTCCTTTTTACTTCATTCCTAGATAGGTAAAGTGTTCTTCTTAAACTATGCCTGGTCTCATACAATAATAAACTCATCTTAAAATTGTATGATTTTATTTTTGAATTGGAAATACCTTAATGAACCATGTGAAAATATATGGACCTGATTTCTACTATAGTAATTACTATAGTATATTATGTTATACTATACTATAATGTACTCTACTGTGCTGCACCATGCTGTACCTTGCCATGCATATCATGTTGTACTATGCCATACCATGCCGTACCATACCATACCATACCTCACCATACCATACCATACTATACCATACTATACTATACCTTGCCATGCCAATAGTATTCCTACAAGAACACTCTACTTGAATATTTAATCTACAAATCCTGAATTCTGAAGTCAACCAAAAAAAAAAGTCTTGTTAAAAGGATTAGTTTTTTGTGATTGTAAGGAAGTGAGATTTCTTCAAATACCAATGGACCCAAAGACAATTAGTAATTAAACAGTCTACTATATTTCTAACACCCACACAAAGGAGTCATTGATATAATCAAAATAGCAGGTAGACAGGCAACTCACCACTCAGAGACACATTTTTTCAGAATTAAAATTAATTTGATCCTTTCTATATGAAAGGTTTGTGTATGCACAAAAATGCACATATTTAAAACACTTATTTTTTTTCTTCAAGGATAATAAAACTACCACATTAATACCTTGTCACCACAGTCCTGGATTCCATGGAAAAATCTAACAAGGGAAATAATATTTTCAGATAACCCTCCAATAATAAACATCAGGAAAGGCATAAAACAGGCAGCTTCATGTCTGCCAAAAGTATTTATCACTGAGAGTTGTAGATCCAGCACAGTGCAGGTAAAGAGAAATACCTTGGAGATAGCTAAGTCTTCCAGATACTCCTCTTTGTTGATGACATTGTACAGATTTTGTCAAGCTCTAAGACATTTACAGAACCTCCTGAAAGACATTTGCAATCATACAATGGAGTATGACCTGCCTATCCATATAAAACCAAGTAAGTGAGGAATGACTGTTTTCCAGATTTCAACATTCATTTGGATAGACATTATCTAGAGCTTATCCAACAGTATTTATATCTGGAAAAAGATAGTTTAGATGGATAATGAGCTTAACATGGAAGTAAAAAGGAAGAGAAGGGGGTTCTATTGCTCTCAGGAAATTGCAAAGTTTATTTACTAAACCTAGTCTTTTCATGAAGCAAGAAACCATTTTTTTCAATATTAATGTCTGTCAGTGTTACTATATGGTAGTGAGACTGCCTCCAAAGAACTAAAGATAATTATCATACAGAGAACAATGGAGAGTTACATTGATGGGTATAAGCAGAATGTAACATAATCAAGGTTTTTTTTTTTTTTTTTAAGGACTAAAGAACAGAATCAAGGAATTACATGGCAAGAAGGAATGACTTCCTAGTCACTTGGTAAGAGCTAGGGTTAACTCCAGGGCAGGTAGAATGCTCCTACTGGTAGTCTCATGAGATGGAGATAAAGTAATGACAGCAACCAGTATGTTGGATGGACCTCCTTTTCTGGTGAACTTTTAGTAAAATATGGACAAGATTTGCACAGGATAAGAAGGCATACATTGGCTGGGATTTTTATTGTTGGATGCAACCCCTGGATCAAATTAATAATGGATCCATTTGCCTATATGTGTTTATGTTTAAAAAAAGAAACCTCATGTTGACCTAAATAGAGATGAGTTTTTATTCTTCTTTTCTAGGTTGGTTTTTTATATTATCTTGCCCATAATAATATAGTATAAGCTCCTTGAGTGGAGAAATTGTATATTTTGTTATCTATATCTATATCTATATCTATATCTATATCTATATCTATATCTATATCTATATCTATATCTATATCTAAATCTATATCTCCAGTGCTTAGTATTGTTCCTGGCACATAGTATGCACTTAATGGATTTTCTGTCTATATATCTATTTATCTATCATCTATCTAGAATTTTTTCTAAAAATAAGATAATCTCAAATGGAGATACTAGCATGAGAAGTGCATCATATCATGTCTATTTTCATAAAAAAATTTTTGAAGTGCAAAAAATCATTGAACTTGCAAATAAACATACTAAGGATACCACCAATTTTTCAGTCTTTCAGGTTTGCAATGCTGGAGTTATCTTCAACTATTTCTTCTCCCTTAACTTCCCCATATCCTATCAGTTTTTAAGTCTTATTTTTACTTATGTAATAATAGCCACATCCATCCCCTTCTCTCCACTCACATGGCCACCATGCTAATCCATGTCTTCATTCCCTCTCACATGAACTATTGTAATAGAGTCATAATTTATCATCCTGCTTCCAATCTTTCCCATTGCTGGTTTATCCACAAAAAAAAAAAAAAAACCCTGCCAAAATAGTCTTCCTATCCTAAAGAATAGCTCAGAATAATCCCAATTGAAGAATCCTCAGTGTCTCCCTCTAGTTTTTTCTTTTTTCCCCCTCTTTAGTATTTCCTCTACTATAAAATAGAAACTGCTTAATTTGACATTGTGTTAAAGACCTTCACAGATTTCCTTTTTGGACTCATTCCTCCTTGCTCTTTTTTTTTCACCCTTTTTTTGTTCTTCCAAGAGGCTGCATAGAGTAGTGGAGACAGTAAAGGTCTTGAAGGCTACCGTACTCTGAAACTATTTAACCCAGGAGAAGTCACTGAACCTTTCAGAGTTCTAGGCAAATCTTTAAGACTATTAAGTTAAATAAAAGATAGCAACCTGCACTGGTTGGTTTTCTCAGGAGTTCTCTATAACAATAAAATCACAAGTCTAGTCTCCATTGCTTGATTTCCTCAAACCCATTCCTTATCGTACCTCCGTGTCTTTGTAGAGGAGCTGCCCAGTATGTTCTCCCTTCTCACCTCTTTACAATATTTGTGTTATTTTCAAAGTTCTGCTGCTTTGTCACCTCAAACAGAAAGCCTTTTCTAATTTCTCCTAGTCACTAGTGATCTCTCCTTCCTCTGATTATCTTGTATTTATTTATCTCCTTATATAAATGCAACATTCCCAGTTATGGTCCCTGAGAATAATGACTATCATTTTTGACCTCTCCATACCCAAGAGGTACAATGGATAGAGGACTGTGTTTGCAGTCAGGGATCCAGCCTTAGATAATTTCTAGTTATATGTGCATGGGCAAGTCATTTTACCTCTGCCTCAGTTTCTTCAATTGTTAAATGTGGATAATTAATAATAGCACTTACCTCCTAGGATTGTTCTGAAGATCAAATGAGATAATAATTGTAAATTGCTTAGGACAGAGCCTGCACAGAGTAGATACTATATAAATGTTGTTATTATTATTAGCAATGAACCTTACAGTGTTTAATAAATACTTGTTGAACCAAATTGAATGAGGCCTGGTACAGAGTTTTAGATTTAGAAACAGATGACATGTGTTCCAATCCTGGATCTGCTATTCACCAATTGTGATGAGTAAAAATAATTTCAAGATTTAAAGTTTTGAGGTAAATCATAATCAATTTTATCAACCATGGCCAGAAAATGGTTAATGAAAAACATTCTTTTTCCTCTCATAAAGTCACTTGAACCAGACTCTGAATGATAAACAATTAATGAGAGGTGGAATTTACAAAGAGAACTGAGCTCATTCCAATACAGGCGTGAGAGAGATATCATTGGACAAACACTATCCCTATACCCTCACCACCCATCCTTGACTGAGTGGAAACCCCCTTAGATTAGAGATTCCTTGTATGGCTGGGTGGAGTCTGATAGAAGAAAAAGTTAGTTCAATCTTCGGAGACTGAATTTTTGAAATGAGAATTTAGAAAAAGGGAATTCTGGATCTCCCCAAATCATTGGTTATTAATTAAAATTTCTCTCACAAGTATTATTTGTGTAGCTTTAGACAAGTCACTTAACCTTTTGGGTATTCTTTTCTGAGACATCTAATGGCATAAAAACTAGGGTAAGACAAGAGGGTGAAAGATTCAAATGGTTAGTTACTGTAGAGAAAAGTAACTCCACAGGGGACAGTACCTAGTACATAGGAAGTGCTTAATAAATTCTATTGATCAATTGACAATTTACATCATCAACTCAGTAAGCAGAGAGGAGTCTAAACCATTGATGAGAAGCAGCACTACTTGCCTGAAACCTGTATTATATTTCTCCTCCTCTGACTGGAAGAATAGCAGAATAAAGTTTTTAAAAAACAATATACATACAGAGTTCAGGAGGAAAAAAACAGAAAGTCCAACAAGCATAGTTAATATGATTAAGAAAACAATCCAGTAAAATGTTTTTGCTTGATCCATAAATGAAAAAGCATTCTTAATGTTAATGATGACTCCTGATGAATAATGTTAACAGCAAAGCCAGACCACAAAATATGGAGTTACTACTTAGAATATTAATTTCTATACTAAATTCCATTTATATGCTTATAGTCATTAAATATATTATTCTTTTTGTTTTGGTTGGTTCACTCTGTATCAGTTGATATGTCTTCTGTGTTTTTCTGCATTTCCATATGCCATTTTTTAGAAGCAGTAATATTTCATTACATGGAAGATGAAATTTCTTTTCAACTAGCACACAATTAATGGGTACCCACTTTTGTTTCTAATTCTTTGCTATCATATAAAGTGCTACTGTGAATATTTTGATATGAATGGGATGATTCTGTCTTTTACTTTCTTGAAATATATATCTAGCAATGGGATTTCTGGTTCTGAAAGGAGACCTTGTTTCTTAGGAGTTTTGCAAGAAACTAAAATCCCAATACTCCAAGAAGAATTTAAAAGAAAGGCCAAGATGCCTGAAGATTTAAGAGCTTAAGAGAAATCTTTTCCCTCCAGGCACGTCTAGAACAGACCTATCCTCCAGCATAATAGGAATTAGGTAGACACAAAGGTCTTATCTGA